>NW_008589624.1:48113-53481 GCF_000691845.1 Merops nubicus
GGGTGTCATGCAGAAAGAACCTCACCTGCTGTTAAGAGTTAATTCTTCAAAGTCCTAGGGAGCAGGCATTCTATAGCTTAACAGAAGCCTCACACTGGCTTTTACATTTGCCCAATGGATCACACTGCATCGTTAAAGTGCTGCTGTTTCAGCATTCAGGCATGGGGTTATGCTAACAGTCTTTAGCCTATTAATGGCAGCTGTCAGCACCCTTCTCAGTGCTGTTTCCGTGAATTAACAGTAGTTTTCACATGTGTCCTGGGTGCTGCAGAACAGGAACTGCTCTAGGCTGGAAGATGACACCTGTGGCCAATGCTTAGGGTAGGGCCAGATCTGGTGCCTAGGGTGTGTACAAGTATCTTTCTTGAATCCCTGTGGTGTTGAGTGGTGATGATGAGTGAAAACTGCAAACTCTTTTGATGTTGCTGGCAAGTTCCTCTGTGTGATGTTCCCACCAGCCTCACATAAAAAGGCAGCCAGTTCTGTGTACGTTATGCATAGTAGCTGAATCTCTTCCCCTTTACACTTTTTAGTCCCCAGGGTAGCTTCCTAATGGCACCAGTAGTAATGCTTCTGATTAACAAACCAGACCCTCCCCCTCTGTTTGAAGGGCTGAGATGCACCACAGTGGGACTGCAGTGTGTCAGAAGTGATCGTGTCCCTGCTGCAACCCTGCAGTGGCTGCAAAGCTAAGCTGAAGTTGGTGTTGCTAAGAGCACTACAGGGGTGGTCAACATGGCTCAGCTGATGTTGAACTCATGCTCACTGGCCAGTAAGCTGTAGCCAGTTGGTTTTCTGGCCTCCTAGGGGCAGCATTGCATATATTGTCACCTAAAGGTAACCCAGGGTGTTTCAGAGCCCATACCCATGTCACATTACACCCTCAGATGAGTGGCCCTTCTGAAAAATGTTTTTAAAACCAAACCTCATACAGAAAGTCCCATTGCATACATGTTGCTGTAATCGATTCAGGATGTTTTGGTGCTGCCTCTTGTAGGTTGGTGAGTGGGCAATTCGGAAACTGGGCCTTGTGAAATATGGAGAAAAATATGCTGGGAATTACAGTGGAGGGAACAGGCGCAAGCTCTCTACAGCCATTGCCCTCATTGGAGGGCCACCTGTGGTGTTCCTGGTGAGTCTGCAACCTTCGGTCATTAATGTTCTTATCGGAAAACAGAAAAATCAAGTTCAAATTGAGACTAGTTATTTCACAGCCATCCAGCATTTAAATGCATTGTTAGTCACTTAAACATTGAGCAAAGAGCATGTGGAAGTAAAGATGCCCTATTTAAAAGCAGGTGCAAGCTATAATGTGCCTCCAGGTTCCTGTTTCTGAAAAATCACTGGGGAAGTAGGTATCCCAGACAAGATGCCAAACTGCCAGTTGTGTACCATCTTCCATCTTTGCTACCTTAGTAGAGCTGCAAGGATTTCTACGACTACAAAAAAATAACAGCCTTCCTGCTGGACACAATCAAATCTTATTGTACGGAAGAATTAGTCCGGTATTTTTAATAATTTGATGAAAATTGGAAGTAAGTATTCTAGGTTTCTTTAGATTAAAATCTATAGAGCAAACTTTAGGATTACTAAAGCTAATAGTGCAGGAGAAAGAAGAGAAAGTAGTGCTTTATTTAAACAAGTTAATCTCCTTCAACTTGTTTTAGAAGCGGATAGGTCAACACATAATTGTCAAATCAGCAGTACTTCTCAGTTCTGAAAAAGCTGTTTGTTAATTGGAAATCTGGAGCATAAATTATTTTCTCATTCTGGAAAATGAGTCGAGTTTGCTTCTTTTCAGTGTTTCCAGTATGCATAATTAGAATGGACACGTCATTTCAGGGATCAGTCAGTAGAATGTAACAGCATAACCTGGTTTTTGTGTATATTTTTCAGGATGAACCAACAACAGGGATGGATCCCAAAGCACGTCGTTTCTTGTGGAACTGTGCTCTCAGTGTAATCAAAGAGGGGAGATCAGTGGTGCTCACATCTCACAGGCAAGTAGCAGCTCAGTTGTATCACATCCTGGATTCTGCACCTATCAGGGCTGGATGCTAAACTCTGCTTGTCTGCCCTACCCTTCACTAATGAAGACTAATGAAGTAACTTCTGCCTACAGCATGGAAGAATGTGAAGCCCTGTGCACTCGAATGGCAATAATGGTCAATGGGCGATTCAGGTGTCTGGGCAGCGTCCAGCATCTAAAGAACAGGTAGCTCTTTTCTTTTCACTTACACCACAGAGTTGTCTGCATTTTTAGGGAGATACAGTCACATTTAGTTCCTCATGCAGCGTACCCGTTGCTAGTCTGGCTAAGGGAAAAGCTGCTAGATTTTAAGCTGCACTTCTATTTTAGAGGCACTTAACTCCTGTGCTGGCCTGCTTGTTTACAGGTTTGGAGATGGTTACACCATAGTGGTGAGAATTGCAGGGGCAAACCCCGACCTGAAGCCTGTTGAGGAGTTCTTTGGACATGCCTTCCCTGGAAGTGTCCTGAAGGAAAAGCATCGGAATATGCTGCAGTATCAGCTTCCCTCTTCACTATCCTCCCTGGCCAGAATATTCAGTATTCTCTCCCAGAACAAAAAGAGACTCCACATAGAAGACTACTCCGTTTCTCAGACCACACTTGACCAAGTAAGTTTTTAGAGCCAAAGATTTCTTTGTGCAGAGGTAGGAATAAAGCCACAAATATACTGGACCTATTTTTTAAGGGCACTTGAGCAAAGTAGGGTACTGAATCCCAGGCCACCACATGAAATGCATATTACATGAAATAACCCCACCACATGAAATGCATAACCATAGGAAATGAATTAATGAAAATCCAGGGTGTGATGTGTGACATGTTTGTTTGTTTTCGTTTTTTTCTTGTAGGTATTTGTAAATTTTGCTAAGGACCAAAGCGACGACGACCACGCTAAGGACCTGTCATTGCACAAAAACCAGACTGTGGTAGACATTGCAATCCTTAATTCCTTCCTGCAAGATGAGAAGGTTAAAGAAAGTTGTGTGTGAGCCAATTTCAGCGAAAAAAATGATGAGTAAAACGCAAACTTCCTTTTCCTGGGATAGGATATTCCCAAAGAAGAAGCTAGAGGAAGAGAAACTGGACACTCTACTGATAACCATTCAATGCAATGCAATTCAATGCAATGAAAACAAAATTTCTTTACAGGGGCAGTGCCTCATGGAGTCGTCTTGTACTGTTCTCAAGTGAAAGACTTGAATTTAGCTCATTACAGTATAACTGAAGCTGTGGTAAAGCACCCACCAGATGCTGTGGGCTTTCAACCATACTGTATCTTGTTCTGTACAGTATATTTTTACTAAGGTTGCAAATTGAGGAATCATGGCCAGTGGTTATTTATAGATATTTTAGACATGCATGTTTTAGTCCCTAAAACATCCATGTGAGGAGTGGGAATTTCCTGGTGCTACATCCATTGCTGGCAATGAATGTACCAAGACAGACAGTGGCAAGAAAAAGTCACCATCAGTGTTGTAGCCTTAGGTTGTGAAAACTTTCCTGACCAGCTGCTTTTCCTAGACTGCCGTAGGTCAGCTGGCGATAAATCTGAGGCCACAAAGCAGTACTGTGCAAACGGGCTGGCAAGAGACAGGCCATACATCTCCATCAGTAAGTGGTGATACGCAGAACTGTGAACCCTGCAGATGCACAGGGCTGTCCCACCAGCATCGCAACCAGTAACCTACTCTGACTAGGTTTTTGTGTAGTGAAGTACTCTCCTGCTCCTTTGAGGTACTGCAGCAGCTGCATGAGCATCTAGTTAGGAGGAAGTGGGTGAGAAGCAGAGCTAGGGTTTGGACCACAGCAGCAAACTCGGTAGTTGTACAAGCTGCTAATGCCAAGAGCAAATTCTAAGTCATGAGACGTCACTCAGATATGTATTATCTGCTCTTTAACCCCTGCTTTGCACCAGAAAGGTACCCATCATCTGAAGTTACTGCTTAGCGTAAGCATGTTGCCATTTCTGGCTTTGCCAGATGAAACTAGAAATGAGATGTAGATTTTTTTTTTTTTTTAACAGTATTATTTATGACTTTAAATAGGTAGGTAGCATAATTAGGGATTGAAAGTGCTTTCAGTTGATCTTTGTAGCCACAGTATTTCTTTACATTATGCCTGCAATGCTATGCTCTCATTCTATCCGTTCAGCGATAGCTACATTCATGATTACTGCAAGTTGTTCACCTAAAATTTTCCCATTTGGAAAATGGTATAACATTAAAATTAATGTGTAAGTTTCTGCTTCTGTTGTGCAGTGTAGTTTCAGTTACTAGGTGATCCCTAACTGGAGAACACACCCTTATTATACATGTGACAAACCGCTTCAGTAAAAATCCTCTTCGAAGAACAAGATAGTTCAACAGTTACCAGTTTTACAAAGCCAGAATAATATTAGAGGGGATATTATATTGCAAGAGCCACCCATTCTTGTTCACACTGTATAGAAGCCATGAGAGAGTATGCTTTCATTACTACATTCGCAGGCCCCTCTGTCTTGCTCTTACGTTCAGAAATAGGTTCGGTAATGTGGTTTGCACGCAAGTGCAGTTCCTGATCTGTTCCTGTATGTCATGCCTCTGCCTTAAGCAACCGTTCAGGTTTTGCACTAGCTCTTGATGCTCCTCCACCATTAATCAGCCACTCACTGTTTTCCTGAATGCCCACAGCAGCACAATAAACAGGCTGGATGAGCCTGAGGAAAGTCGATGGCCCATTTACAGGTATACTTGGAAAAACTGACCAATTCAGCATTTCTAAAACACAAACAGTTAAATATTTAGCACAAGTTCCCAGTCCCTGCTGTGTCCTGCCTTGGGGTAAAGGAAGAGCTTACTATGTGCTCTGCTGAAGTGCCTTTTTCATACTTTTATTTTTTATCTATAAAAATACATACCTGATGTATTTTTGTCTATAATACATTGCCAGGGGGATTGAGAAAGGAGTGTGACGGGGATTGGTATACCTCACTTAAAACATGCTTTGTTATTACTCTTACTGCATCATCACCCCACGGGGATGAGTTACAGGGTGATGAATACACCGGACTTCCAGGTGCAGAAAAAATTCAGCTGAGCTACAGCCATGACTTCTGTGTAACAGGCTGCAGGTATGCTTTGGTATCACTGAAGCAAGTAGCTGTACTGAAGGCTTACCACTGCTAAATATCACTATTACAAATCAGCATTAAGTCACCAAAGTGAAGGGCTTAATTAAGTTCTGCACTGCACTGAACTAGTGCATGTTGAACTAGAATGAGTTCTAGGAGGATTCGGATTTGGTCCTGAAAGGGCTGTGGTTTGCTCTTTGTAACTGGTCATGTAAATGATTAATTCA
>NW_008589624.1:53512-61212 GCF_000691845.1 Merops nubicus
AGTTAAATCATAATTTTCTTTCCTCAGCCCAGCCAAAAGAGATTCTTGATTCCTATTGCCCTGTGACTGTTGTGTTCAAAGACTGCTGTCTGTGACAAAATCTTACAGTAAACGTGGATATTAACTGAACTATTTCACAGCTCTGATTTGTCTTGTTTGTACTGAGCAGACAGCGTAATGCAACTCTCATGTGAATATCTGCCATGGAACAAGTTCACACAGCCACTAATTCAAGTGTGTGTTGGGGAAAAAATCACTCTAGAGTCATAGTATATGAACCTCTCTTGATAATGAAACTGCACTGAGGTGTTAACTTATTTTAAACTTTATTGCTATTGACATGTTCCAGCCCTCTTTGTAGTACATTTTTTTTGCATTTCCCCATGGTTAAACCACCACTTTGTGCTTATCCTTCCCTCCTGAATTATAGTTGGTCCTTCATTCCAAGCACTTTATGCTATCTGTAATGGGATCTATTTTTGCACTGGAATATCTGTTAACTCTGCAAAAATCTAGAGAGATTTCACAACTGAAATTTCTAAATCCTTAAACGGACATTTTCATTAAAAGCAAAAAAAAAAAAAAAAAGTATATATATTTGTATTTGCTAATAACTGTTATGTGAAGTATTAAAAGGCACTCTAATTGCCTTGTATTAAGTGAAAAATAAAGCTGTTATGGCGCCACTGGTCTTCAAAGCCTCATTTTTTGCATAATTAATTTCTAAATGAATAAACAAATAAAATACTTTTTATTTTGAGGAGTATTATTAGAAGCTCTTGTTTTGCCTGGTTTTGTTTTGTTTTGAACTTTGATGCATGATGTGCAAGCAAGTTCAGGTATCTCTACAAATCAGCACAGGCACACACTATTTTCAGGCATAGGAGACAGTACAAAATTTGAAAGGCAAGTGTTATTTCAAGCATCTGAAGTTCATAAATAAAAAGCAAAATGTTGAGTATAAAGCCTCTAAAATACCCTAAACTTAGGTAATCCTTAGCTAATACCAAACAAAAGGAAGATCACTCAAGTTAATACCAAGCTGATTTTGAACAGCAGGCTACAAATGAAAGCAGAATCATGGTCTGATTGCTCAAAGGAAAATTGGCATTAAAATTTTGCCTGTCACTGCCCACAGTCCCACTATCAACCAGTTAAGATCCAGAATCAAACCAGTTCTTGAAGGTACGCTCATCAGGAAGACCCATCCTGAGATATGAAGCCAATTAGAATTTCCTGTATTTTCTGTTTTAATCTAGTGTCTAGTTGGTGCTTTGGGTAATGTGCTTGATTTATCAAACTCTTGTCAGAAAATGACATGCACGTCTCAAATCCCGACCATGGTTTACTATGAATGCTGGTGACAAGGAAAATACTTTTACTAAAAAAAATACTGTTTTTAGTATGCCTCTGTTTTTTATTCCAGTAAACAATAAAATAACTTAATGTTTGCATTCATGTGGGAAAAAAAAAAAAAGTCCTATTAATTCCCTGCCACAATTTTTCATTTTATTTTTGTTACTGGAAAAAAATAATCCTCATTTGAGTTAACTGCCATAAAGCGATATTTGGAATGAACTCGGTACTGATGTTTTATCAGCCATTTACAGCTTAAAGAGTTGATTTCCAAAATGTAAGACATTAATCTCTGAAGTAGTGCTTGTTCCATGGTGAAATTGCTAAAGATGGCTTTGTTGAAAGGAGGAGTATGAAGACTTGGCTACAGCAGCTGGGATCTGATATACTCCCTTAACTACAATAGCTGGATCCCATCCACTCACCTTGTATCTATGCATAATTCCTACAATTGTTTTCTTAGTGAGATTTTAGTGATGATTATAGTGCTTTCTGTGGGATCCTAAGGTACTTTTTACAGAAGCAATAATCATTAGGCATACTGCACAGATACTTCAGCAGAGAAGTGAAACCAACTGCTCATTGTAGGTCAGTGATCAGCCACTGCAAAAGCCCCCTAGAGCTCTGCCAGTTAGTGAACTTTAGATTGCAGAAGAGGGTGCTACATACCACTGTGCCCAAAACACAAGTTTGACTTCTCACCCCACATGCCCTCTGCCCTGCTGCTATTTCCTCTAGCTTACTGGTTCTAAAGCAACTCATGCCAAGACTGGTGTTGACCAAATGCAAGGTCTTCAAAATGCTGTACTTGGAGAACAGGGTTTATAATTTCATAAAAAGAGTAAGAACTTGAGCTATAAATACTAAAAATTCATGCTGAATACAAATTTATTTGGCTGTTAACTGTGGCAAGAATTATTTCAAAGAATGTAAGCCTACGCAGATCAGCTGAGTTTGATTACACAGTTGAACAAGAAGGACTAATCAACTTTAGCACCCTAAACAAATATTAAATTACCTAAGGCAAAGCGTTATGTTTAATCCATAGTTCTGAGGAAGCAATTACTGAAAAAAAAAAGGGCTGAAGAGAACTGTGACAAGACAGTGAATAAATGGCCATTCCATGTCAGACTTCACTGGATATCACCACCTGGCCAGCGCCACTGCCGCATCTCCTAGGTGCAGTTCCAGCCACACTGATGTGTTACATTACTCAGAATGAATACTAACCATCCCTGTGAGAGGTCTGATTAAAACATAACTGGGTGACAGATATGTGGGGGGCATTCCTTCTTAAATCAGAATGCAGCAGCCGAGATGTCATAGTTGCAAGTCACCCAAGTATGTTATGAAAACAATATAAGCCCTGAGCTGTAAAGTTGGAGAAGAGCACTTCAGCAGGTTTGGTACGGGATCTAGTTATGCAGAAAAGCATTAAAAACTGAGCAGTTAAAATAAAAGGTAGGTGAAGTGTGGTTCGTGCCATACGGCTCAAGTTCTTTTTCTTGGGACTGTAGGACTACCACCATAAACTTCTGCATTTAGCTTCTGACAGCACTTCCATCGTGTCCTTTCTGCCACCAGTTACGTCCTTTAGAAGAGGGTTACTTCAGCGGTGAACACTGCAGAGGAATCAGGAGCATATTTTGCTGGGAATCCAAGAACCTGACACTGTCCCGCACTGAAATTAAATGCATATTTAATTAAGACAGTAATCCAATGAGAAATTATACTTTTCTCAGCATGCACATGGGTAACACTAGTGAGTTCTCTGTATCCATTATCTCTTACCAGCTGCTACCACTCTGGCATCTTCATGGGCACTGTGCCTTCCTGCTGCCCGGTGGTCCGGGGTCTCATTCCACCAGATAACATGGACTGGGAAAGAAATAAAGTCAGCTGAATACTGCTACGCTGCAATACAACACGTACTCTTAAGTCCTAGCAGTCTGCCTTCTCCTGTTAGAGGCCTTGCAGTTAGCAGAAACAATTCTCCAGGCAAGTATGTGGTGGGATGATCCTCTGATGAGCCCTTAAAAGGTTAGACTCTTTAACATCAGATCTGAGTGTCAGTTCAGATAGCAGCACCTGGCTTAAGCCTATAACTCAACAGACAAAGCTGGGTTCAAGGACTGTTTACATGACTTTGGTGATCCACAACATCATTTTCATCAAGCGAGCCAATCCTGACACAGGACGAGGGCTTGCCCCTCTCCCTCTGCCCCTTGCCATGCCAAAGTCTGTAGCAGAAATTGAGTAGTACCTGTGTTGAGTAATCCATACTCTGTGTGGAAAACACCGATGAGCTTGGTGTAGCCTGTGTTGATGTGAGCATTGATTGCAGCTTGAAATGCTTCACCCCACAACGCTGGCCCGCCAGGCTTCATCTGGAAAGTAACCCATTCATATACTCCTGGAAGGAAAGGCAAAGATGACCTCAAGGAAGTAAATACAAATTAATATGCTCAAAATGTGTCATGGCCACAAGATATTTATTGTGAAACCAGTACTGCAATTCCCTGCCATTCGGGGTCAGCAGGAGATGAAACTGCCCCTTCATCCCAGCTTGCACAACATCCCACAGCCTCCAGGGGCTCACAAGAGCACAGGAAGCAGCTCCCCAACTGGAGCTAGCTAAAATGTAAATAGCAGAACCCTGAGGAAGAGAAGCCCAGCTCAGCAATTTTCAGCGTTGCCTGGAAATCTGGGGAGATTCAGCCTATTCTGTAGAAGTCAGAAATATTCACACACGCTTGTGGGATTTTAACAGCTGATTGAACAAAGCATGGTGGCCTTTTTTAAGACTGGCAATGTTTTCCAGCATTGAAGTGGTTTATGACATTGCAAGCCTTTTCGAGTACTGGCAACTGGCCACAGCAAGATCTGCAGGCACAGTCAACAGACGAGGACTAGGTTACCACCTCTGCTCTGCCAAACTGCCTGCCTCATTTGCAGAAAAATGGCAAGATTTGCTGAAACTCTCCAGTCCTTCTACAAGACACGTTATGGGTCTCCGTTCCATTCAGGTAGCTACTCTAGGCCACAAGCACCGGCGCTGTGACAGGGAGCCAGACACCACATGGCAATGCACTCCACCAAGGAAGCCTGAAAATGCTCATAAATAGGGGAACACATCTGCAGCTAAGAGAATTTAGGGGCAGGAGGTCTAGACCTAATCTGTTTGTTACAAAGTATGCTTGGCTTGCCTGTATCTTTAAAATCAGGGATTTTTTTTCCACTTTTCTTAAAACTATTACGCAAAAGAAGCAGTGACATCAAAGCAAACTGATTAAAGATAAAAACCTCTGTGAAAGAGAAAAATCATTGTCCTTCCTGTCTCCAGGAAATGCCCTCTCACTGGTGGATGGACAAAGCAAGTCCAGGACGACCACTCCGACCACTACTGCAGTACAGCCATTTTGCACCTTTACTTAAGCAAGTCACACCCCTCTTTGCGACCTTACTGATCAGGGCTCTAGTCAGTCGCTGACATTAGTGTTAAATCCTTCTTAAAAACTTTGTCCCTCATCAGTGTTATGTCACTTTTTCACATGGGTGTATGTACATGCACTTCACAGGATCACAGAAGTTTAAGCCACGTTTTGTTAGTCAGCATTAGTAATTTTAATCAGCCAAAGAGAAGATAAGCTCACCCCCTTCTTTTGGAGGCTTCCCAAGTTGACACCAGGGTACCAGATAAGCAACCTCATTGTGCTGTTTCTCTATCAAGGGGAGAGCTGCAGAGATGAATTTTCCCTGCCATTCTTTGTCGTTGGCTAATGCATGCCGGACCGCTGTTCTGTGGGCAAAATTATCTGTAAGAAAAGAAAAAAAAAAAAGAAAAAAACAATCTGAAAAAATGCACTTAATGTCACATCAGACTCAATCAAAATATGTCATTAAAAGGAGACAGCTGCACTAAAATATATTTGAAATTTATACTTTTAAAACAGCATATTAGCTTGAAGTGTATGTGGCAAGTTCCCTTCAAATTCTGCCAAAATCTTTGATTGAGATTTCAGATTTAAACGGTTTAAAGCCAAACCAAATTTTCCAACAAAGTTTATAAAAAAGTTAAAATGGGTTAAGTTATGTTACTTTTAAGAAAGATTCATGTATGGCATCTGCAGAGATTATTGGATGTGGCAACAGTTACCAAGAATAAGGAGACTTGAAGAAAGCACAGCTGATAAGGAAGTGAAGTGGAAAAGAAAATCCAGAAGGAATATTAGTCTACCAAGAGAAAATAAAGAAAAAATATGAGTTTTGGCTTATATAAAATGACATTAAAATTGCAAGAGTAGAAGTAATATTTGTTTGTTTGTTCAGATACATAAAAAATTATCAAATGCCTAAAATCTAAACCTTTTTCTTCTTCTTAATTAAAACCAAATCCACTTAATTAAGAATGTCTGAATTTCAACTGGATAGGCTGCAGTGACATCCTAAGCAGTATGTTTGTGAAGACAGCTTTTAATAATATAAGAGAAACATCCAGCATCTGAGAATGGAAATGAAATGAGCACGGCTTCCCATCTCTCCAGAGCCCAAGTATCCAGTCACTGCCCCTGGGCTCCACAAAGATCACAGCCAACACAACTAATTATTTTGTGTAATCATACTTTTTCTTGGCTCACCAGCACCTTCCAGGTCATCACTGACTCCAGGAACATTGAAAGATGACTATAATGCAAGAAACCTGTTGCAACAAATTACTTTGCGTGCCTGGGAAGTTGGGAGCTGCTGGAGTGGCTTCCCAGCTCAACACAGTCCAGCTGCAGAAATTTAAGTATGCAAACTGCATGCTTTTTATTTTAGGGGAGTGACTGCTACACTGAACTAAAATGTGAGGATGATTATGGATGCATATAAACACAGACTGCATCTAGCTGGTCTGTACTTACAATAAGGTAATACTGCATGTACTACCTCATGAAGGAGGACTCAACATTTTTTTCTACCTATTTTGAAATTCTGAAAACATCTGTGGTTCGGGAACTCGCCCAAAGTTAAAAATGCTTACCATGAACAAAGCACTCTGCTGCAATTCCCCTATTATACCTGTTTTGGGCAGACATCACTGTTTAACAACAGCTGTAACTCACTCATCCCAACACGTCACGATTGTCTTGGCAGGCTGTGCAGTGTTGTCAGCAAACGGTAGAGGAACAAATCTTTTTCAGACACTTTCTTACAGTAAGAGCAGCAAACAAGAACCAGGTAAGCTTGCTCCTTGCCTCTTGCCCCAGTGACAGGGAGCAGAGAGAGGGCCGAGCAGCACAGAGGGATGCTGAGCGTACCGTACTTCCAAACATGGACCACCTTATTCATTGCTCCCAGCTCCGCAGACCAGAATCCCACCAGCTCTGAGTGAGCTGTGCGAAGGTGGAGGTGCTTGTTGACCATTTCCACAAAATCCTTCATCTTTGATGGCTTAATATCATATGTGCGAATTTCGTAGAAAATGCTATTATTTTGTCTGGGCCCTGTGGCAAAGGATGCGAGTACCTGAGAGAAAATATTGAGAAAAATAACTAATTCTCAAGCTGGAGAAAACAGTGAGATGCTATAGATGGATTTTTGTACGAGGGGGCTGGGAGGGAGGGTACTTCGTGATCTCCACTGCAACAGCATGTTGTGGGTTTTTTTCCTTTGGGAATAGTTCCCATGCACATTATCTGCTGCAACTCCTTTCAGCAGTGCAACAGATCGTGACGAGTCTTTTATTTGTCTCACTCAACTGTTTAATTATTAGCTCGTAGCAAAGCAGGATTTTCCTTTTCTCATATACCTTCCTCAGGAAGCAGGATGCAAAAAGCCAAAGCAATAAAAAGAGAGTCGGCTAAACACAATATTCAAAGGCAAGGCTGAAGATGAACACGCAAATGGAGGCAACATCTACATCTGCCTGCATTGCCCTTACCTGACCAACTCACACTGCTGCAACCTGTTTTCTAATTGCAGTCTTGCACCAGTGCTATCCAACTACACATTGCTGGCCAAAGAAAGAAGGTACCAGTGCTTGAGAAAAGACTGACTCCTTCCAGCACAAGACTGCTGAAATCTGCATCCCTGCTCTTCACTGGCTGCTTCCCAAACCCTGGTTAAGAACAGTTCTTCCATTCACACAACGTAACACCCTTCAGAAGTCCCAGGAGACGCTTACTTATCCAGCTGCTTCAATAACCTGGAACATGCTGCTCGACTCCCAAATAAAGCGAGAAGCACTGAGGCCAGACCAAATGCCTGTCCTTACCCCGGCAGAAAGGAGGGGGCGGGACGGGTTTTGGACACGTGCTGTAATCATGAATGTAGCCATCGCTGAACGGATAGAATGAGAGCAT
>NW_008589625.1:0-211 GCF_000691845.1 Merops nubicus
GGATTTTGGGGGTTCCCAGGATCTCGGGGTGCCGGTTGTTTTCGGGGTCCCCCCGCTTGGGTTTTGGGGTGACTCACGTCCTGGTTGGACATGTCCCAGTAGGGGCGCTCCCCGAAGGAGGTGACCTCCCACATGACGATGCCGTAGCTCCAGGCGTCGCTGGCCGAGGAGAACTTCCGGAAGGCGATGGCCTCGGGGGCCGTCCAGCCGA
>NW_008589625.1:552-786 GCF_000691845.1 Merops nubicus
TGGAGAACCCAAAACATGGATTAAAAAAAAAACATGGAGAACCTCAAAACATGGAGAAGCTCAACCATGGAGAACCTCAACCACAGAGAACCTCAGTCCTGGTGGAAACCAAATCATGGAGAACCCAAACCATGGAGAACATCAAACTATGGAGAACCTCAACCAATGGAGAACCTCAACCATGGAGAATATCAAACTGTGGAGAACCTCAACCATGGAGAAACTCAACCATGG
>NW_008589626.1:0-3941 GCF_000691845.1 Merops nubicus
GCGGCACCTTCCCGGGCATCCTGGCCGACGAGGTGGTGCTGAAGCGCCGGGGCAACCTGCTGGTGCTGTGTGCCGTGCTGGTGCAGGGCCTGGCGCCCGCCAAGCTCCACTTCCTGGTGGGCTACACCGAGACCCTCCTCAGCCACTTCTACAAGTGCCCCGTGCGCCTGGAGCTGCAGACGGTGCCCAGCAGGGTGGTGTACAAGTACCTGTAGTGACCGTGGGGGCCCCTGGGGACTGGGTGGGGAATAAAGCAGGAGTTTCACTGGATCCCAGCGTGGCAGAAGTTGGAAGGGGCCTCTCAAGATCATCCTGTCCAACCCCCCTGCCCCAGCAGGTCACCCAGAGCAGGGTGCCCAGGATGGTGTCCAGGTGGGTTTGGAATCTCCAGAGAAGATCCTGCAGAAGTGGCCACGGAAGGGCAGAGGGGGAGGAGAACCCCCTCAGGGGAGGCTCTGTCACAACCACGGGTGGGTTGACCTTGTGGTTCTGAGGTTTGAAGGCAGCTGAGGAACGTCTGTGGCTGCTGGGGTTGGCCTGTTCCACAGGTGGATGTGGTGTCACCAGTGCTGGCGTGTCAGACCACACCCCCCTGTCCTTCCGATTAAAGTGCATCTCAGCACACGGGCTGCCCCACGTGCCTGTCCCTGTGCCGACCTGTGTGCCCCCAGTTTCCTGTGCCTCCTTACGATCCCCTGTGCCAAGCCACACATCATCATGCCCCTTCCACCCCTCCAGCCTGCATGTCCCAGTCCCCTGTGCCACCCTGTGCATGCCAGGCTGCTGTGGCCCCACGTCACCCTACATGTCCCTTCTGCCACCTCCTGTGCCCTCCTTCCCCAAATCCACCCCATGTGCCCCAGGTCCCTGTGCCACCCCACATGTCTCCCTGCAGCTTCAGGTGCCTGCGCTGTGACAAAGTCGATGAGGGTGCTGGCACTGCAGGGGACATCCTGGTGGGCCACGGCACCCACGAGGACCAGGCCAGCGATGACGATGGCGGCTGGAGCTGCCTCCTTCTCCCCGGCCCCCTGCCCCGCGTCTGCACCTCTCCTCCAGCCCTAGTGGCAGTGGGAGGTTTGGAAGGGAGAAGTGGGGTGCCGGGGGGGTTGTGTGGCACTGATGCCACCCACTCTGTCCCTGGTTCTGCTGCCCTCCTGCCTGCGGCCTGTTGGTGCTTCACCAGCTGGGGCTTAACTTCCCGCCCCCAGCACCAGGAGCAGGGAGGTCGGGGGGTCACCCCTCCCTCCTGGACTGCTGTCCCTCCTGGACTGCTGCTGGGGGGTGGGTGCAGAGCCGGGTGCCCCCCAGCATCATCCCACCCAGTCTGGGCACCCACAGGTGAACCCACCCCCGATGGGAGTGACCGAGGTGATGGGGGTGAATTAAAATCATCATGTCCCAACATTCCCCCCCAAACCTGCCTGTGGGACAAACGCAGCTTTGAGGTTTCTCTGAGGACTCCTGGGGTGTGCTGGGAGGTCTGAGGGGTGGCAGTGGGTAGAACCTGCCCAGGGCTGCCCACAGGGGAGCTGTGGCCAGGTCCAGGAGCACCCCCCAGAGGGGTGGATTTGGGGGGGCTGAGCCCCACGGGAGAGGACAGGATGGGCCCTCCCAGCACCCAGGGGCACCAGCGACCCAAGGCTGGAGCCAGCTCTGCCCAAGGACCCTCAGCGGTGAAACAAAACCCCCGCTGGGTGCCAAAACCAGGAACAGGGCAGGGGGGAGGTGGCCACTCCCTCAAAGAAAACCGACGCCGAGGTGGTACCTGTGGTGCCAGGCTCAGCCTTCTGGGGGTCCAATCCCCCCTCACCCGTCACCCCTCCAGGAAACGCCCCGGGAGTCTCCCGCTCGCTTCCCAAGGCAGCAGCCAGCACACACTTCTTTTTCATAATGAAATAATATTTTCTAACAGTTGAACAACACAGAGACGTGTCCATATACACAGCAAAGGGCTTCTAAAACATGGAGTTCCTAAAAACGCGTGTGCTAACGGTCATAAAAAGCACCATCAGATGGTCTGGGCACGGGACTGGGGATGGAGACGGGGTATTTACAGCAGGAACCGAATGGCTGGAAACAGAATTCTCCCCTCTGCTGCTCCCCCGCTCTCAGCTGCCCAAAACACAGGCAACAGCAGAGCGGGTTCGCTTCTTGGGAAGCATAAAGGAGACAGGAGAGGAAAAACAAAACAAAAAATTTAAAAAGATGAATAAGCACAAACAAAACACGTCAAGACCCACCCAGTGCCCAGATGGTTCTGGCTCGGCTGGTTCAGACGGCTCACACCCCGCCAGGCCAGAGAGACAAAGGGGATGGAAGAAACCTCACAGCTTTGGCTGGTTCTGCAAGGGAGAACGCGACCAGCCGGGCCCCGGCCACGCGTCCCGCTCGCCCACCGAGGCTGCCAGCGGCTCCTCCCCACCCCTGTGCTTCATTTTTAATCACAATCTATAAAAGTGTCCTTCCTGCAGCTTATCTCTTAGGAATGCTGGTGGATCAGTGAATTCCAGGAAAAGGCTGGCATGGCCCCACGCCTCGGTGAGGAAGGGGGGGACCCAAAGAGACCAAAAGCATCTGCAGCTGGTCCCAGCCAGGATCAGCCACCCATCTCCAGCCTCGTTCCAGGTTAGTGCATCGTTTCAGAGGGTTCCTGCTTTGCCCTTGGAGCATGTCCAAACAGTGCAAAGGTCTGAGAATTATTAGTTTGGGAAAAAAAGAAAAAGGGGAAGAAAAAAACAAAAGTAGCCCCCACGCAGCATTTCACCAATGGAAGTAACTCAACAAGGCACAACACTGAAAAAAAGATTATTTACACCAGATCAACACCTTCAGACTCGGTCTGTCTAAATGAGAACCAAAACTCAGCCATTTTCTACCTCCTCTTTCACCCCCTCTGTGCCTGCCCGGCGTTCAACAGCCCCGTCCCGTGCCCAGGGGCACCACGACCCACGGCTCCGGCGGGACTCCCAAGGTGGTTGCTGGAGGAGGGTGAGGGAGGGCTCTTGGCAGACACCTAACAGAGCCACCAGGTGCTGATAATCCTCTTTCTTTTTTTCCGTGCTTTTCACCTTTTTGTTTTTTTTTTTTTTCTTCCTCTTTTTGGAAGTGTGGGGGTTTGGAGCTCACGTGCCAAAGGCTGGCTGCTGGGACTCGGGGGTACCGATGTTAAAGGCACCTGAGCCAGGGGTCAGTGCAAATCTGCCAGACATTGGAAAATTCTGGCTGCTTTAAAAAAAAAAAAAAAGAAAAAAACCCACACAAAACACCACTCTCGTGGTTTGGATTTTCTCTTTTAAAACCCAGCATGCGCAAAAAGAGCTGAGACTTTGGAAATTTCAGCCATTTGCTTGCCCTGTCTCCCATCCTCTCGCTTCTCGAAGGCTTCAGACGACCCAAAAATAGATACAGGATGTTAAAAGAAAAAAAAAAGAAAAAAAAAAAACAACCACACAAAAAGAAATTGAGTTTGTTGTTGTTCGTTCCCTCGCACTTTACGGTAGCAAAGTCTCAGTGACTTCATTTCTTGAGGGGATCTGTGCAGGGCACAGGGGACACTCAGGTTTGTCTCCCACAGCCACACAAAGCCCCTGGAGAGCAGAGTGGCTCCTCACCAGGCGCCGAGGGATCAAGCGAAAGGTTTGCCGAGGGGGCAGAGAAAACCTTCAACTAGCTCAAGGGGAAAAGAAAGGTCCCCGTGAGTGGATCTCTACATATCAAAGTTCCCGGAACATCTATAAAAGCAGAAAGTCGTAAGAAGGTCATCTCCAGTACAAGGATTTCATAGAAAAATGAATAAATACTATTTATAGCTTGCTGTACATCTCCGTGTGCTCTCCAGGCAGGACTGCTCACCGTCGGTGTGGTGGAAGGGCTCTGGCCCTGGCGTGTGTGGGTTTGTCTCCCTAAGGCAGCGACTGAAATCCTTCCTGAGCCCATCC
>NW_008589626.1:3981-4224 GCF_000691845.1 Merops nubicus
CCCCCGGCACCGCCGGGTTATTGCTAAGCTGCCGTGTGACGGAGCTGAACGGGGCTGGGCAGCACTTCCGGGAAACAGATGAGGCATCATCTTTGTGGTTTTGTGCTAAAGGGATGGAGAAAAATCTTTGTTCATCTCTCCGAGGTAGAAAATTTGTCCCCGAGACAAGAAGCGTGAGGAGGAAGCTCCAGGAGCGCTCGCCCAGAGCCGCGGCGTGCGGGAGGTGGCGCGGGGGGGGCAGCA
>NW_008589627.1:0-254 GCF_000691845.1 Merops nubicus
CTCGGGGGGTGGCCACGGGGTGGGGAAGGGCTGGGTGTTGGCTTAGAGTTGTCGTGGGGTGGGTGTAGGGTTGGCTGTGGCCACGGGTTGGCCGTGGTGATGGGTAGAGGGTTGCTCATGGCTATGGGTTGACCATGGTCATGGGTTGGCCATGGTCATGGGTTGACCACGGTCTTGGGTTAGCTGTGGTCATGGGTTGGCCATGGGTTGACCATGACCATGGGTTGATCATGGCCATGGGGTGACCATGGTCT
>NW_008589627.1:643-874 GCF_000691845.1 Merops nubicus
GCGCGGGTTTGACCATGACCATGGGTTGATCATGGCCATGGGTTGATCATGGCCATGGGTTGACCACGGTCATGGGTTGGCCATGGCTACCTAGAGGCTATGGGTTTGGCCATGGCCATGGGGTGGCTATAGGTCTAGACAGGAGGTGGCCCTGGGGTGGATGTGAGGTTGGTTGCGGTCATGGGGTGGCCAAGGGATGGGTAAAGGGTTGGCCATGGCCATGGGTTGACC
>NW_008589628.1:0-2014 GCF_000691845.1 Merops nubicus
GACTTGAGGGCTGAGAAGAGAAGGGCTCCTGGTGAAAACTGAGGCAAAGAAGTTGAGTTGCCTCAGCTGCCTTCTTGTCCAATGTTACTAATTCACCACTGTTTATCACTAGGGTGGGTACACCTTCTTTGACCTTCCTTTTCTGATTTAGTTACTTATAGAATCCGTTTTTCTTTATATCCCTTGCCAAGTTCAGCTCTAGCTGCGCCTTGGGCTTCCTGACTTTATCCCTATGCAATCAGGCAGCTTCCCTGTATTCCCCCCAGTATACCTGTCTTTGTTTCAACTGTTTGTGCAGTTTCATCTTTTTCTTTAGTTCAACCAGTAGTTCATGACTCAGCCATGCCGGTCCTTTTCCCCTCTTTCCTGATTTCCTTCACACGGATATTGAGAGCTCTTGTGCTCTATGGAAAGCTTCCTTAAAGATGTGCCATCTCTGCTCTCCTCCTTTATCTCTGAGGACTGCCTCCCAAGGGGTCCTGTTGAGCAACATCTTGCAGAGCTGGAAGCTTTCTAAAGTTTAGGGTGCTAACTTTGGTTTTCATCTGTTCTGTGCCCCTTAGCACAGTGAACTGAACCAGTGCATGGTCATTGCAGTCCAGGCTGCCTCAAATCTTGATGTCCCCAATGAGTTCACTTGTGTTGGTCACTGTTAAGTCCAGAGCCATGTCCCCTCATGTAGGCCTGTCTATTACTTGCTTTAAAAAGTTGTTGTCCAGGCACTCTAGGAATCTCCTGGGTTGCCTACAGCTTGCCATGTTACTTTTCCATAAAATGTCAGGGTGGTTAAAGTCCCCCAGCAGGATGAGAGCCTGTGAGTGTGGTGTGTCCTGGAGCTGGAGTATGAAGGCTTCATCAATAGCGTCCCCTTGATCAGGTGGCCTATAGAAAACACCAACTACAAGGCTCCGTTTATTATTATGATCCCTAATTCTTGTCCATAGTCTCTCAACCTTCTCATGGCTGTTCTTCAGGGACAACTTTTCACAGTTTATCCATTCCTCAACATAGAGGGGAACCCCTCCACCCCTTCTTCTGTGCCTATGCCTTCTAAATAGTCTGTAGCCCTTGACAGCCACACTCCAGTCATAGGATTTATCCCACCAGCTTTCAGTAACCATGTCATAGCCTTCTTGTAGCGTGGTAGCTTCCAGTTTTTCTTATTTGTTGCCCATGCTGCGTGCATTGCTGTAGAGGCACTTCAGCTGAGCTCCTGGTCATGTCACCTTCCAAGAGAGACACCCCTTTGATTCTCTAAGGTGTTCCATGGCCACTACCCTCTTGGTTTCTCTTTCCTCAGAAGCCCCTGGCTCATCCCTGTTAGGTATTGCCTGTACTGCAGTATCTACATCATGCCTCAGGGCAACAGGTTGAAGGCTCTTGCATAAGTCACTCCTTTCCTCCAGCCCTGGTGTGTCATCCTCTCTTTGGACCGATAATCCTGACATTATTATTATCCCTCTCCCCCATCCTCTTTAGTTTAAAGTCCTGTTCACCCCCATACCCGTTCGCATCAAGTTTAAAGCTTCGTCAATGAATCCTGCCAACTCCTGTCCTAAAACCCTTTTCTCCCCGTAGGATAAGCTATTCCTGACTGTTCCCAGCAGGCCTGGTCTCTGGCAGATCGAGCCGTAGTCAAAGAACCCAAACCCATGCTGGTAACACCAGGCTTGGAGCCAAGTATTAATCTGTTGTCTCGTCCTGCTTAGTCCCTCGTCATTGCCTACAGCTGGAGGGATAAAGAACACGACCTGTGCTCCCGATGCCGTAACCAGTTGCCTCAAGGCTCTGAAATCCTTTTTCATAGTCTTTGGGGAAGTTTTTCCTACTTCATCGCTGCCTACCTGAAAGAATAAAAGGGGATAATAATCTGAGGGATTTACTAGGTATGGAAGCTTTTTCTTTACATCTTTAACCTGGGCCCCCAGGAGACAACAGACCTCCCTGTGTTGTGTGTCCAGTCGGCATATTGGGCCTTCTGCTCCCTTCAGCAGGGAGTCACCAATTGCAATGA
>NW_008589628.1:2088-2362 GCF_000691845.1 Merops nubicus
GCGTGGAGTCACCAATGGCAATGACCCATCTTAATTGAAGAGGTTTTAACACAGGGGGCAGTCCAACTACACTTCAATGACACCTCCAAGTAGGAAGAACCATCACCCTCACCGTTGTCCAGTTCCCCTGGCAGAGGGTACCTGTTCTGCAGAGACACTTGGGGAGGTGGGGGCATGGCAGGGCAGGTGCATCTCTTGTGCCTGTGATGCTGAGCAGGAACTTTTTGCCATTGCCCCTTGTCCTCCAATTCAACAGCTTTTTTTTTTTTTTTTT
>NW_008589629.1:0-5794 GCF_000691845.1 Merops nubicus
TGTGGTGTCTTCTTGAAGGGAACAAACATTCCCTGACCCTTCTTGCCTCCCCCTTTATTACAGGGTTCTGTTTGCAGCCTCAGTAACATTAAAATTTATCTGCAGAAGCATTTCAGATTTCTGCAGTTGATCTTAATTGCTGACCATGCTACTGAACTCTTTAATGAGGAGATGCCTACAGTGTTCTACTAGGCTGACACAGGGAACCTTGTACAAACTAACCTCCTTCACAGCTGTAGCTCTGGGGCAGAAAGTCCTACTTTTGGGCTCAAGAGGGTTGTCAGCATGAAGCAGCACAGGTGGGTGCCACTCTGTATGGCTACAAGATTTGATAGAGTTGTTTTAATTCTCAGTTTCATGTGATTAAGTGATTCAGCTGCTAGGGAATGGAAATCACAGTACACAAGGACACATACAAAAACAGAGGCAACTAATTTTAGGATATGACTTTAAAAAAAACAACACAAATTGGCTCATTTTTTTTCTCTTCAGGGTTCTTTTAAAACACAGGTTTTGTTTCTTTTAGATCCACCCGTTGCACAAAATGTTCTGAGACATCTGATTTCTTTTGAATAAAACATAAGCAATGTTGAAAGATTAACGTTTCCTGAAATTGGGAATTGTCAGTTCTTAAAAGAGAAATGAGCTTGAAGGGTTTTTAAAGCCCTTCCTTACTTTGCATATACATTTTCTTAAATGAAGGTGGCTGTTTTGCTGAGGAGCAGATGGAGGGATGTGAGGTATAAAGATGTCACTGAGGATGAGAAGCCTCCTGCTTAGAATCTGAAGTATTAACTACACACAACATCCCTTAGGACAGATACTCTTCCTCTGAAGTGAAGAAAGGAGATAACATTATAAAGAGGCTTTGAAATGGGAATTGTTGCTGAAAATTCCTTTACTACTGTATCATTGTAGGAAGCTTAATTTTTCTGTTCCAAAGTGGAGATTTTCTTTCTGAAAGCAACTTTATATACACAGAAAATTATTCTGCTCAGCTGTCGACAGAGGCTGGAGGAAGAGTTGACAGATGTCCTGCCCATCTGTCCCAAAGAATAATGAGGGGGAAAAAAAATGTATTGCAATTTCAAGTTTTAGAAGGCATTTATCTCCTGATGGGAAAACAGGGCTCACTGTAAAATCATTTGTCATGCAATATTTTGTTACCATTAATAGTATCTTTGTTGTTGTAAATATACAAGTAGTTACTGAAATGAGGACACAAACTACAGCAGGGTTTCTGTATCCTGTCTGTAGACTGATTAAATGACTACAGAGCATTACTGCAATCAGCAATCAATAAATTTGGGTTTGCATTTGTACTTTCCCCTGGAAAAATTGATTCTGGGTGGTTTCAGCTGCTGAGAGTCCTTTCAGCTGAACTTTCTGTTTACTCTTTGGGACTTCTGCTAACTAGGAAAATCTATCATGTACATATTTAAGCCACTGAAAAACAGAACACAGAACTTTGTGGTTTGCTAAACTGCTTGTACTGGAGAGAATTCACCTCAAAAGTTATCATGGATATCCAGCATTAAGAAAACTACTCCTGAACAATATATGTTCTGGAGACTGATTTTTAAAAAGTGGTTAGGATGCATCTCATACCCAGATTTGATGCCAAGTGAACAGGGGGCAGGGATCTCTTATTACCTATTTCTTAGATGCTATACATTAGTCTCATTTAAATATCCCTTTAAGAACAGACTAGCAAGCAATCCAGAAAAAAGTGGCCATTGCTTCTGTTCACTTTTATTTCTGTCTGGAAACAATTTCCCACCCCCACAATATTCCAGTGAGTGAATCACATGATACAGCCCAATGAGAGTTTTGGGCAGGCTGCACATTACACTTTCCATCACTCTTAATCATCTCTATTTGCATTTCAGTCCAAGAAAAGAAAATCCTTAAAAATGAGAAGACAAAAGAGACTAGTGAGCTGTGGCCGTGTCATAAAATGTGTTAAAGGAGGGAATTTAGAGAAGAAAAGACTAATCCCATGGTATGAAGCATTAAGAAACTGCATTTTGCAGTATTGGGTATCATTTATCACATTTAAGAAAAAATGTGAAGTAGAACATGCAATGTGAACAGGGATGAATGAGAGAGGCCAGGTGTAAGTGGATTAACATGAATTAAAAGAGGAAATCCAGTTTTCTATATGCACATCAGGGGTAAATGGCAGAGGAAAAGCTGATACTGAGTAAGGGTTAAAATATCTATGTAATTGAATAACTTTAGACTGCAAAATAGAGGTAAAATTTTAACTAACTATGAAAATATTTCCAAAACAAAGTGCTAAGACAAAGCCAAATTCCCAATTTCTTTTAAAACAAAAAAACACTGCCCTGTACTATGTGTCCTTCTCATTTCTACCTCCTGATGGGACTTGTACATATGTTAGTCATATGTAGCAGTGTTACTGACATCAAACAAAAAACCACTGCCCTGTACTATGTGTCCTCATTTCTACCTCCTGATGGGACTTGTACATATGTTAGTCATATGTAGCAGTGTTACTGACATCAATATTTGAAAGACTGAGCCAACAAGGAAGGATTATCAGATATTTCCTGTGAGGAAGCTGGAAAAGTGAAGAGAATGGATCTGTTGTAGCTGGCATGAACAACAGTTCACATCAGTAACCCTCTGATGGAATCAGAAAATGAAAGAGAAAAGCAGCTGTCATGAAATGACTCCTCAAGCAAAACAGAACAAGGAAAGAAAGCCCAGGGAAGTGCCTTTGGGAAGATGAAAGAACATTGTAGCTGAGGCAGGAAATGCAACTGCTGAGGAAAGCAAATCAGCAGGTTCAAAGAACTGAAAAAATTACAGGTGACAAGAATAAAGAATCTGTGAGCACTGTGAACTGAGAGGAGAACCTGCAGTGTGCCCCAAAGCCTGTCATCTCCAGGATTCCTAACCAAAGTTTTGGTGAAATCTTGTTGAGGGGCACTGCATCACTGCCTCAGGCTCTGCCCAGTTCTGTGTGTCCCTGATAAAGCTCAGCTGCAAAGGGCAGACTTTCCATTTCTGATTCTTCAGCTGCTTCTAGTACTGACCTGGCCTTGTGCCAAGGGGAAAACAACAGCACAAACTTCTGAACCTCAGAATTCAGCCACAAACTGGGGTAAAACAGGCTGAGTAGTGAAGTCCTGCCATAACTCATCTAGGATTTAAGTTTGCAAAATGAAGTGGAAAAAGTTACATCAAAGCTGAGTTTATTTATGACAAATCATTCGTGATATATTACAATAATTACAAACATTTTTACATCTTATTGCCAAGTTTTTGTTCTCAGCACATACGAGACGATCGAGAACATGGATTTAGGCAGTAACAAGATATTAAAATTACAAATGTCACATTTCTGTGCCATAGAAAAGGCTATCATCAAAAGTTACTAACAAACATATGTGGGGATTCCCCTTACACCTTTTTTTCCCAGGAACTTTTGTCATCTAATGTATAGTAAATATGTATATATACACACCCATCTCCTGCAAACCTAGACATCCACATCATCTCTGGAAATCTGACATCTCCTCCAGCAGAAAGCTCCCAGGCATTTTAGCTGAACATCTAAGGGGGGAAAGGAAAAAAAAAATTAAATCAATCTGAATTCCCTGGTTTTAAATGTCACCCTATTTCTCAGCCAGCTGCCATCTCCCTCCACAGGGTGCTGCACTTTGTGACAAAGCATCTGACGTACCTTCACCACAGGAAAGGTCTACCAGGGATACTGTCCCTCTTGGACCTAGTCTGAGTCACTGCTGCTGCTCGAGGAGTCTGTTGACATGACTTCTACATCATCTTCGTTCTCTTTATTGTGTCCTGGAGGCTCCAACATGAAGTCATTGCTGTGATTAGGAGGTAGCATGTTCATTGACATATCACTCGACTGCCAAGGGTACTGAGGAGCCAGGACATCTGGAACAGAAAGGGGCACAAGCAATCACACTATGTCCTGACAAATTCAACAACACAGCTCAACCACGACTCCAATGTAAAATTAAAACAACATCTTAAAATCCTTCCTGAATTTTGGACAGATGAAAAACCCTCCAGGAACAAGCAGAGAACATCTCCTGACAGAGCCATTCTCCCTGTAAATAGAATGTCAAAACCTGCTCTGTCAGAGGCCTGTTTATGTAGGTGGCTCTTGATCTCTCAGCACTCCACTTCAAAGCAGTGTATGTTCATACAGAGCTTCCCACCTTCAAAGCACAGTCTGAACTGACTTAAAACTGACTTGAGCATTCACAACCACTGGCAGTGATGAAAATGATCACCCTGTCAGTAGGCAAAATTAGATGAAAAAGTTAGATAAAAAAACCCCTTAAGGTAGACCACAGAAATTCAGAGTAAAAGGTTTTATCCACATTTGGCTGTAACAACTTGACTGTTTTTCTATCAGGACAGATGTTGTACCAAGTGCAGAGGAGAAGAATGCCCTAATACAAAACCAGGGCCACAGAGAGAGAGACTCAAGAGGTGGGAATGCCCCACTGTGCACCGTGACCCAGACAGCCCAGCCTCAGTGCCTTCTGACTTCCCTCAGCTCTGTTTCTTCTCTTCTCCTTCCAAACCCACCCCATACTGTACTCCCTACCAACCTACCTTCCCCCTACAACATTTCTTAGCCTCTCCCTTCCCTGCCCCCCAAATGCCTCCCCTTTCAAAGCTGCAATACACATCTAGATGCCACTTCTGCTCCCTTCTTGTTAACTCACGTTCCTACTGCTGTACTTCAGTTCTGCCCCACCTACTACCAGGCACTGTAGATAAGTCTACCCCATAGCAGACAGCAGTTCCCTCCTGCTTACAGCAAGAATTAAAAGGAATTAGGCAGAGTGAGGAGTGAACAAAAGCCCACACAGATAGGAGTCTGAGTAAGAAAGGCACTGGCTAAGCAGTGGGTCCTGCATGGCAGACCTTTATTCATGTGCTGGCTAAACTCAGAGGCACACAGACTCCACACACACAGCAGCCTCTGATCTTTAAGTCTGCAGACACTTGAGATTCCACACAGAACTATGCCACAGTCCCCTGACACAAGAAACATCTAGCTGCACACCCCCAGCCCACCAGCAGACACCAGGACACAATGCAGCCCTTAGGCCAGTTCTCTGCCTGCTTTAAGGAAGACCAACAATAGGATGAGGTGGTTTCATCCCAGCTGGACTGAGCTAACCAACTTTATTTGAACCAGCTGAGAATGTAAGCCAGTGTTTCACACCCTGTGGGCATCCTTCAACCAGTCCACTATTAAACCAGGTTGAATGGGTGTGTTAAGCAGCCTCAAAGTTTTGAGGCTACCAAGCAGCCCAGTGGATGGCTTGCAGTCTCAGTAAGGGCTCAGTAACTGGACAGGTCTCTGTGGAAGTCTCTAAAAGGACCAGAATAAGCATTCTCAGGATATGCTTCCATACACCAACAGATTAAGGATCCCTACACAAAATTCCAGGGCAGCCTCCACTTTCTTTAAAATGAAGTTTTGATGTTTCCCTCTTACCTGATGTTCTAGTAATGAGAGGATCTTCCCTTATGTAAGAGACCCAGGTTCAATTAACACCTTTAATCCCACATTTTCCACCTTCTTAAGGAAAAGTCCTGAAGAGTGGGCTCTCAGTTCTTACAGAGACAGCACTCCAAAGTAAAAGGAGCAAGTCTGCATCCCCTAAGGCAGAGGAGCCAACCAAAATGGGCTCTACCAAAATGTATCCAAATAAATGCCAGAATTCCACGAGGAAGACACCACCTTAATGTTTTGAAGTCTGGTCAGAAGAGAGAA
>NW_008589630.1:0-10895 GCF_000691845.1 Merops nubicus
GTCCGGTCCCGGGGCGGTGTGCCTACTTCGTGGCGAGAAAGAACCGCTTCTGCAAGATGATCCCGGCTCCCGGGAGGCGGTTTTGCGGAGAGCACGGGCAGCAGGAGGTACCACATACTGCCGGGCGGGCTCGTGGGGTGAGGAGGTGTCTGCCTCGGCCTCCCTGTGAGCCCTGATGTGCTAGGGCCATGGGTTCGGCCCTGCAGGAACCTGCCATTGCATTAGAGGGCTATTCCTCTAGGACAAGTATTAAGTTCTTGTCTCAGTTTTTCCATTCTAGTTAAGCCATCTACCTCGAAATACGTGTTTTGTGATACTCGGGTGTCCCGCAACAGCTTTTGGAAGACACGAACACTTGCATGCATGCTGAAGTGTTGTCTAAAACTTTTTATAACAAAACCTTTTTCTTTTTATAACTAGAGTGAAAGTGCCAGAAAAAGAATTCCATGCCCTCTTGATCCAAAACAGTAAGTATATGTAAATGCTTTTCCTATTGTTTGTCACAGTTCACATGATAAATGCTGTCACTTACATTTCTTTCCATTTGGATTTTAGCACTGTGTATGAAGACCAACTACAAAAGCATTTAAAAAAATGTAATTCAAGAGACAAGTCAAAGCCAGTAAGCACAGCATAAATTCAGCACTACTTCCTCTGAGATTAAGACCCTAAACGTGACAGCTCCGTGGAGAACTTTATTGTGCTGACAGCAGCTGTAAACTGGAGGACAGCAGCCTGAGCCAGCAGTACAGTAAGGGCGGTGCAGAAGCTGAATAAGAGCTTGCTGAAATGGAATTCACATTCCAGTCTCCTGATCTTCTGTCTCTTGCTGTAGTTCAGTATGACTTTACAGTTCTCTTTGTTACAAATAGAAACGCTGAATTCATTTTTCCCAAAAACACTCTCTGAGAAGTCTCCCATAATGCCGTTCATTGTAGAGGCTTGGTGAGAGATTGTCCTGGGAACGAAAAATGAGCAGGGAGGCTCCAGGCATTTTCCTGCCTCTGGCAGCGTGGTGCCCTGGGCTGCTTCCCTGCAGCTAGCAGTGAATTATGGAGAGCCAGGCTGACAGCTGCAGCCAGTGCTCAAGGAAGGATTAGGATTTGTGTCTCAACAGCTGTTTGAAGAAAATGGAAGTTGGCATCTTTATTGTCTGTCTCTCTGTCTGATCAGTACTGCACCTTTAGTATCACCTGGGAAACTTTCAGATGGTCCCTAGAATCCAGCTAGTAAGCAGTAAGAGCTTAAGTCTTATGAACGTGTTCAGTCTTGTCCAGATGTATCAGAACAGTCATTTCTGCTAAGGGTTCAGGATCAGACTCAAGCGAAAAAAAATTACTTGGAATATCTGTTGCAGTGGATTCCTATTGCTATGTACCTTAAGATAAAAACACTGAAGAATTTAGCTTTTTGCTTCCTGGTAAATCACATTTCTTTTCTTTTGATTTTTAAAGGTCTACTTTGTTCAAGATATTAATGCAGGTTTAACAGATATAGCAGAAATACCAGAAAAACAAGTAAGTATATTTTTTTGTTTCAAAGCTCAGTCCTCACATAACATACTGCAATTTATCATTTCACTAGAATACTAGCAAAAAAAAAAAAAGGTCTTGTATTTATGGGTGGTGCTTTTTTTCCTTAAAAAGGTACCTATCTCTTCACTATCCAAAGAAGAGCTGGAGAACTTAATTATCAAGTTGAAAAAAGCAAGTAATGGTGAGCTTACAAAATAGTAAAAATAAGATGTTTTAAATTGAATTATGTATTCCATTCTTATTTTTTGTTCAGCATCTCAAAATGTGACACATATGGCACTCAGTACATCTGAAGTAATTTTCATCAAAATGTAGGCAATTCTTCCATATCTAAATTTTACTCAGAAGAATAAACTAGACTGAGAGAATGGTAAAACACTGATATTGTGTTCATATCGCTAATTTCCCTTCCTTCACGTCTTTTTTGTTTCCCACTTAAATAACACTACAGATAACAGTACAGTTCTGTTACAACATATGATGTTAGATGTATACTTCCATACACTATTTTGTTAGTGCTACAAATTGAGCTCATGCCTGAGTATTGTAACATGCGTGTTACAAAACCAGAAACTCTTGGAAACTAGAAACCTATACCTGAAAGTCTTGTATTTGCATGCAGGCCTGGAACTTCGCCTTAAGGAACAAATACTGACTCACCAGGCTTTACAAGAAGCCTTAAATGACCCAAAGAATGGGGAATCTGCCTTCAAACACTTGAAGCAGCAGGTATGTCATTGCTTTACTAATAGCTTGTCCTGATTTTGGCTGGAATTAAGTTAATTTTCTCCCTGGTAGCTGGTGTAGTGCTGTCTTTCCGATTTAGGATGAGAATAATGTTGATAACACACATATGTTTTATTGTTGTTAAGTGGTGTTCTTAGTAAATTAAGGACTTTTCAGCTTTTCATACTGCCCTGCCAGCAGAGGACTCCCTGAGAGTGTCCAAGAAGCTGGGAGGGGACACAGCAAGGACAGCTGACCCTAAAGAGCCAAAGGGGTGTTCCATACCATATGATACCATGCCCAGTACATAAACTTGGGGAGCTGTCTGGGGGATGCCATGGCTTGGGGATCAGCTGGGTGATCAGTGGTGAGCAATTGTATGTCACCTCACTCGTCACTTCTTTCATATATTCTATTATCATCATCTTCCCCCCTGCCAGTGCCCCCCATTCTCTCCCCCATCCCACTGAGGGGTAGGGGAGGGAACAAGCAGCTCTGTGGTGCTTAATTGCTGGCTGGGGTTAAACCACAATGTAGTGATAGATGTTTTTAAACGTGTGGAAGTCTGCTGCTGTAGAATTGGGTGACTGTGCATGCATAATGCTCGTCACCTCATATAGAGGAAGTCTGATAAGCTCTGTAACTATGCTCTTCAAATAATAGCATACATGTATAACCTTTGAATGGCTGCTTTGTTAAGTATTAGTAACAAAAATTATTTCAGATACTGAAATAAATTACAAGTTGTGCAGTGATGTTCTGAATTTTTACTTACATGTTCTCATTGTATATTAACTCATAATGAATCTGAGCTATAAAAGATAAAATGTTGCATTTGCTATGAAGTGAAAGGAATTTTTTTACTTTTTCTCTAAGAGCTGGTCCTCGATTTCTGCTTTGTGTAACAGATGCATTAAAAGATTTGGAGAATCTGAGTTTACTTTCTGACTTTTCAGTATATATTGAACAGCAGGAAGGATATAATTGACAGCAAGAAATTTAAGGGAGATGGATTGCATACTGTAGCAAAACAGAAGATTTGGGAAAGAAAAATGTAAAAGTGAGAAAAATCTGTTTCTTGTGCTTTCTTCCCATGCTCTGCTTGCCCAAAACACACAACTGCAGCACAGGGAGAGGGCTCTGCAGGCACTGATGCTTCACAGAAAATCCAGTACGGTGCCTGTATTTTGGATAGCTACTTCAAGAATCAGCAGAGAATACTATTATAATATATATTTATCCCAGAAATCCATGCCAAAAACTTCTGGGTGAAGTTCTGTGAGCAGTGGAAGAAGGGCAGAGTGATGCTGACTAGACAGAATTTATAATCCCTTTCCAATGTATGCACAAGATCTTTTCCCTAATCTCTCATGGAAGGGAAGACTTTAAAAGGTTTTCTGCAGTTAGTGAAGTAACCATTTTTTATCAGGCATTACAATACACAGTATATATATTTGCTTGGCTTGTAAATAATCTTTTGATGTTTGTAGGCTTCTATTTTAGGTAACATGGAAAAATTACATTTACTTGGGCCAGGAAGATGCTTTGTTGAGTTTGGAGCTGGGCGAGGAAAACTGTCTCGTTGGGTTGATGTTGCTTTACAGAATGCTGAAAATGTTCAGTTTTTGCTTGTGGAAAGGGCAACGACAAGATTCAAGGTAAGAGGATACTGTCACATTAGCAGAGTATAATTTTTAAACTGTTGTCATTGAAGCTGTTAGTATTGGCTTCTTATTTTTTTAAAAAAAAATATAGCCTTTAAATTTTCAAAGATTTGGAAGTGTGATTGCTTACATTCCATACTTTGCCAATAGCAAATTTATTAGGAAAACAAAACAAAACTGGTGTATAATGTTGGAAATGTACAGAAGCTGATTTGACAGGAAAAAAGTCTGTTGTTAATACCTGGAGCAAAATCATAATTATCTGGCCAGCCCTACTTAATGATCTTGTTCTGCTTATACAGGTGGATGGAAAACTTAAAAGGAGAGATTCTATGTTTGAAAGGCTTCAAGTGGATATTCAACACCTATGTTTAAGTAAGTTCCTTCTTGGCTTGCGTCGTTCTGAAACAGAGGCTTAATTTTAGACATTGAATACCGGAGTTCAAGTCAATTTGTATGTAGCATGCTTAAATCTGCTTGGTTTTGAAGATTATCGTCACTGGCTTTTTGAACATGGTAATGCTCTGTGTATATACATATATATTCACACATATCTATTAAATGGAGACTTAAAACTTTCTGCTTTTTATATGCTTATAGGACATCGTTATAGGTGAGAAATACCAAAGCAAAAACAGTTGGAAGATTTTTTTAGAACCTGCAGGATTAAACATCTTTGCATTGTTTGGTTTAGGTGTTGAAATGCTGGGGTTTGAACCCCGAGCCCCAAATTAATGTTGACATATGGGTGATTGCCACAGCCCTTCATAAAGAGGTGGTGAGTTTGCCTTATAGCTTCCCCCCAGGGTGCGGCCGGCCCTGCAGGGAGAGCCATAAGGGAAATGAGCCCCAGGGGTCCCGCATTGAGTTGACAAAGGTCAGGTGTCTGCTTGGGGATAAAAGCTGGGACCACTTGCAGGGAGTCAGGAGTGTCTGTCTGTGGAGTGCACTCCACAGAGCTTCCTGGTTCAGGGAAGACCTCCTGACTCTCCCTGGAGCTGGGCGCCAGTCTGTTTAGGCCTTTGCGAACACGGGCGGATTGGGTGAGAGTTGCCATGTGGGCACCTTTCTCTTATGTGCTTAGCCTGCTGGTCTGGCTGTTTCCCATGCCAACTGTGGGCACCCATGGTTCACTGTTTGTGCCACCTGTTGTGGGCCGGGTCATGTCATTTGTGGGATCGTTGGGGGTGAGGTCGATCATGTATGAGCTTGTTGACCTGTTTGTACCCCCAGTGGTCATTCATATCGTAACATTTCTGTCTACAATACAGTCTGTATATTGGTTCATCTCCCTGCTGGTGCTATCATTTTTGTTGGGCCTGGTCATTGGCAAAGCAGGTGTGCAGAATGAAGCAAGTCGTGCATATAATTGATATGCATATTGGTATGCATAGCATCTCAATACTACGGGATTTGTGGGAATACCTGTCATCAGGACGTGTCAATGTCATATTTACACTTCACAGGCAGTATGGAAAGGCTGAAATGGTTAATATGCTTCTCAGCCACAGCATCCCATTCTCTTAGTTTGTTGTGGAAAAATTAACTTTCCTTTTAATAGCTTATAACTGTGTGTACAGACCACTGTATTTTTTACCAGTTGTAAACATTCCTTTTTTTTTTTTTTTTTTTTTTTTAAGTGTGCTGAAATTACATTATCTGAAAAAAAATATTGCCTCAGCTATAATAATAGAGGTTCTGGAGTTGCTGTGGATTGTGTGCTTATCTCCTCTTTCTTTTTTACACCCCAGAGAGGGTACCTATTTTGGAGAAGAAAAAACTACCAGTGGTAGGAATTGGGAAGCATTTGTGCGGTGCTGCAACAGGTATGAATTGTGTATGTGCTAACTGCAGAAAGTTAGGTTCCTAAATCTTAGAATCTGAATGGGCTCGTCCTCCTAACTGTCCTGTTTAAGCTTTTCTTGCCTTCTAACCATTCTTTGTTGCATTTAGAAATTATATTTTAAATATCTGTTGACTTCAATGTAGTAGTAAATGGATAACGGATGTAAGGCTATTTTAAACAGAAGTAAAATCTTTCTTGGGTTTGTTGTTTTGTGTTTTTTTTTGTTTTTTTTTGTTTTTTTTTTGCTTGTTTGTTTTTTTTGTTTTTTTTTCTAGAAGAAGATCCTAGCGTGGTGACATGGGTCATGTATTTGTAAAATGTTGAAAGTTTGGATATTTTGGTTTTGGGTTTTTTTTTACCACCATCAGCTCTACTATGAAACAGTTTTTCTTTCTGAACTTGTATTGGCTGTCTGAATATATAGCCCAGGCAAACAAACGTGAAGAGTGAGATTTTGTCCTGATAATTTTAAACTAAAGCACTTTTTCTAATGTTATATGTCTACTAAGCAGAGAAAGGCATCTCAGGTATGATACCCATATAGGTGCTGTTACAAAGTTGATGCAGTTAAGCGTTTAAGAAGTACATGTATATGTTAGATTGTGAAAGATCAAACTTTTAGAGCAAATACTTGTATGTTTTACAGGGAGGAGATCCTCCTACAGTATGCCAGTTTATTAACCAAAGTATTTAAAATTCACTTGAGTAGAACATGTACTTAAAAGAGTAAGGCCTTAGTAGCTCCAGAGATCTCATAATATTCATTTGGAATTTAGGGTTTTCATGTTTTCAAAGCATGTTTGTAATTTTTGGTTATCCTTAAAATTGCTTTTTGGCTGAGTTGGTGATGTATACTTTTATTCTTCTTTGTGGGAAGTACATTCCCTACCATGATACAGCCTGTATAAATAACAGCATGGTGTTCATTGCTACTTTTTTGGTGGGTATACATGTTTTTTTCCCAGATCTTGCTTTAAGATGCTTGGTTGAAAGTTACACAGCTTGCTGTGATGGAGAAAATGAAGAGCCCGCACCAAAACGCTCTAGGACTGATACGGCAGAGGCGGCTTCTAACAATTCTGCTGATAATGAAAGCAGCAAGGAAGACTGTAAGCCTGTAGCTGGAATTGTTATTGCACTGTGTTGCCATCACAAGTGTGACTGGAAACATTATGTAGGCAGAGAGTTCTTTAAATCGGTAGGACTTGGACCAGTAGAGTTTTGTTATTTTCAGAGAATGAGTAGCTGGGCCACTTGTGGCATGCGAGAAACCACAACCAAAGGCTCTGCGAGTGAAGATAGTGAAGAGCAAACTAATGCCACAGAAGAACATGAGCAAACATTCAGCAAGACAGAGAGTGGTTCTGATACTTTACAAGGGTATGTGATTATTTTTTTTTTTTTTTCCTAGCATAGGGATGCTAGGAAAGTATTCATTTTACAGAAGTGCTTTAATTACTAATTTTACAGAAATATTCTACTTTAAAAATAGCATTTTCATGGACATACATTTCAAAATACCTAAATAGTCGTGATTGTCTGGATGAATTGAAATGAGCTTAGAGTGATTTCAGTAGTTTTTCTAAGCTTAACCAAAACTATTCTTCTGACGTGTTTTTCGTTCTTTTCCTCTGTTTTATGAGATCAGGATACTTACTGTTGAAGAACGCAAGGAGATAGGTTGCCTCTGTAAACTGCTGATTGACCATGGACGGATTGAGTATTTACAACAACGAGGATACAAGGCTGCACTACAGTACTACACAGAGTCTGCTGTGTCCTTGGAGAACGTCCTGTTGACAGCTGTCCCAAGTCCATCTTTGGTACCAGAGCCAGCTACATGACAGGAGATAGATTTGGTATTGGTAGGAGAAAAAAACCTATAAAACTTATCTGGATTTTTTAAAAAGCTAATCCCTTGATTACAAAAAAAATGTTCTGGTCTTTCCTGTACTCAGGAAAATGTCTTATTTCCCAGTTTCACTGGGAATGAAAAATATGCAAACCAGTGGAAAAATACTGGAATACTGGAATAAGAATACTGGAAACCTGTTGTATGCCTCTTTGCTATGAAGAAGGATACTTGATATATTCTTCCACTCACAGTTACATTCTTTATTCATTAGCATTTATGACAGGAGAAGAACCAGAAGTACAACTTTCCTCATTTCCTGAAAGACAATGAGTTAAAATAGGAAAAATTAACATACTTTATTTTCACTTCAAAATTCAGGATAGATTCCTATTTTGTCTTTCTTAAATTATTCAAGTAGACCTAGGTACTTTGTCAGCCCATGCTGCTAGGGGAATCTGTTAAGGAAGAAAACTTGTTTCCAATAACTGTCATCTTGATGTATTTTTGCTAATTTTGGTTCTTCATTCATGAAATATTGATAATAAAAAAGTTAGCCTGGCATTCTAAATCAAGAGCATTTCAGTCATTTGTTTTTTAAGCCTTCAGGATATATAGAGTGAAGATCAGAGAGAACATATTAGATCTGCAATGAAGTTCTTTCTGCAAGTAACAGCTGCCACCTGCACATCTGTTCAAAAGGGCTTATTTTGGTCTCTTATGGCAAGCTTTAAGATGTTACCTTTGAGACTGCTAACAGCGTATTTTTGTAATAGTGATTTAGAAATGGGATGGAATTGTGGGAGTGTTTTGTTTAGTGGCTTGGGTTTTCTGTCTGGGAAAGCAAGTTGTGAGAAACATCCTTTTATCACATGTCAATACTTCATTGCTAAAAAATATTGTATGTTGGGAATATAGGCACCTTTCCCTTATATCTTTCACAGAAAATTCCTGGAAAATATTACTCATTAATTAAGAAGATTATGTTCCATTTGTATATGTATCCTAGCTTCCTTTTACCCATTTTATCCTTCCTTCCTCACTGTATTCAAAGGGAGATCAGAGTTAATAAAACAGGCGTACCTGTTCTTTTGACTGACTCCTGGATATACAAGTGCATGAATTCAATCCCAAACATTTCCTGTTGCTCCTCCTCTTCTGTATTCTCACATGGAGGGAGCGTTACCTCTAACTCCAGTGGGTTGTCTCTGAAGTTGACAAATCTGACAGTTCACCACAAAAGGTTACTCTTTCAATAGTTTTTGTCCAGCGTGAACAACACTTTTGAAAGTGAATTAAGATTCCTCCAGCAGTATTTTGAGCAATGTAAAGTAAGACTTTTCTTATATGAAACTCACTGCTATACTGCTAATATGAAGTTAACTAAGCTGACACCTTATCATAACAATAGCTGATTGTAGTGGGAGAGAACATTGTAGCCCTTGTCATTTTGTCTTCAGGTTTTCACCTCATTGTTAGCATTAGTGAGCTTCCACCAGCAGATGAGAACAAGAGTGCAAATGCCTGCAGCCTCCCAACTTTGCAAGACAGTAGTCAGCCCTGTCTCTCTCTGTCCTTGGTCCATCCCTGTGCCTATGCTCATATATATTTGTTTAAAGAGGTTCTGCTTCTTCCAAAGCATCTGAAAGCAGAAGTTGTCTTACTGGGTTAGACATGATGTATTTAGACTGGCATTCTTTCTGTGAAATGGCCAGCATCCAGTAATTCAAATGAAAATGTGAACAACAGGAAAGTGTCGGTCACAATACATAAAATAATTTTTCCAATTCTACCAATTAAAAATTTACATCCATTCTTTCTTATTTTTCAAATCAAGTACAGGATGGTTTCATCCATACCTTTTCTTTTTTATGCTTGTCACATATTTTGCCTCCTAGCTCTTGGCTTTAGAGAGTGATAGAAAAGGCCAGATAGAAATTGGCTCTGGGACCTTTTGGAAATGGAGAATATATTACAGTCTCCTTTTTCATTTGGGACTGTAACTATCATAGCTTACTTCTTTAAATTATTTATGCTACAAAAAGCTTTCTTAACCAGATCTTCAATTCTTGTGAAGCTGTGTAATTATGCAGATTTGATGGTATTGTGTCCAGCTGTGGGCAAGTCTTTTCTTCTCTGCATCTTTAGTATTACTCTATGATAGACAACTTGAGAGAGGCTTTAAAACTTATCTGCTAGTATTTTTACTTACATTTCTATTGCTTTTTCTTACCTCAGATTTGTCATGTCCTTCATACAAGCTGGAATATTCTTAAGTTTGTTGTTGCTAAGAACAAGAGTACTAAGATTTTTCAAATTACCAATGGTTTCTGGCAAGGAGTTTATCTCATTCCTTTGAAGCCATAAAGTGTGGAGATTTTCCATTCTGTAAAATAGGCATTTGCACAATCAATCAAGACTTAAAAAATTAATTTTATCAATCATTAATATAAAGTAATTGATTCATTTTTACAGCCACATAAAGGACTTCCATAAAGAATACAACAAAACAAAGACAAATATCCAAGGTTATCACCTAACTCCTGGTCAAAAATGTCATTGGCAGGAAATATTATATCAACTTGACAGTTGATAATGAACTTATTGTTCATTGAACAGATATTCCAGCCCATCCATGATATCACATTAAGGCTGATAAATCTTAAGTTTGCAGTGAGGTTAACATTAAAATAAGCTTTTGAAGTAGGATTTAATAATTAGAATTTCAATGCTATGGAATTGAGACTAAGATGTTAGCTTTTGAGCTTTATTTACCTGCAAATTGCATCAGGAAGTTCCTGGAGTTTGTTTCCTCCCATATCTAACCATTCTAGATTTGGCATGTTTAGAAGAGCTGAAGGGATGGTAGTAAACTGATTCATGCACAAGTCTATGTGTGAAAGCTTCTTTAAATCACTGAGCTGAAAAGAAAGGGAGAATTAATGCAAGTTTGTATAGCTGTTGCACTATACCACTGCTGCAATAATGCTAACTGAAAATAAACTGTTTAAAACTATTACAACACGTTTTGGAATCAGTGAACACAGAATGGTATCTGAGCTACATTAGCTGACATTACCTAACAGTTCCAGTTCTCACCTGGAAGGCAGGTAGGTTTGAAGCTGATCTGGCAGAACTTTATCTCCCACCTGGTAGTGAGTGCCCTAACTGCTGAGAAGTGAAGGCCATGACTACAACACAGATAAACCCAAAAACCTGAGAGAAAAAGGAATTTTAAAGACACCATTGTCATAGAATCATAGAATCCTTTA
>NW_008589631.1:0-12295 GCF_000691845.1 Merops nubicus
TTTTATATTAATATTTTATATTTACATATATATGTAATTGAATTTAAACTTATTTCTATAGTTAGTGGATTATTTATGAGTGAGAAGCCTAGTATGCTGATTGCTACAAACACTGTTGTACTTTCTAGTCAGAAAGTCCTTCTTTCCTGACTTGGAGCTCAGTCCTACAGGAGCACTAAGATTACTCCACATACGCCTCACTGCTCAATATTACTGTGCTATCAAGAATCCATTGCTGTAACAGCAGATTTCTGCCAGGTTGTTAAATACACCAAATAAATTACTAAACTACATTTCTTCTGTGGAGACTTTTACACAACAGACCGATAATATATTTTTAATTCTGATGTAATAATTTTAGACAAATTACTGTTTATCAGATTTGTTGTTCTGTGAGTGAGTTACATGCATACTTCTTTGTGAAATGTTAAAATTCACAAGGCATCTAAAGATGCACAGCCATAAATGTTATCTGGTTGTTTAGCTTTTAAGTTGCTATATATATGCACATTTGTTTACTGATACATAGTTCAGCTTACTATAAGAAGATGTCTAGCTATTTGTCCCAGTTCAAGTAAAGAAAAAAACACATATTTGCTAAAGCAGAAATAGAATCAACGTCATGGAATTTACTTCTACCTGAACATCTGGTTTATGGATTACATCTATTTCCATAGTCACATATTAAGAGCAAAACATAATTCAGCCACCTTTGGGCTGAGTTTCTGATACTATTTTAGCATGTGATATTCTCCCCCAGACAAGGTTTTACCTATTATGGATAATTTACTCCATTTTTTAATTTATTATTTAATTTGAAGAACAAATAAAATAAGCAGCTCTTCTAAAAATACAGCAAGATAAAGAAAACCCCCAAACTTTTTGATAAAAACATGTTTTGGTCATAAATGTGTAATACACTCAGGTAAGTTGGAACGTAAAGTTCTGCAAAAATGTTCATAATATATTATGAGTCTGATATACTTTGTCAAATTCTAGTCATCTGGTTTTGTCATTCCATTCCAGTTTATTTATAACATGGTCACATGTGACATGAATGTATTAAACAGAACCATAGAAACAAAAATATGAGAAACAGAAGAGATCTGCCAGTACCTCTTGTCCCCCTTCTGTTGGCATGGAAATTTTTATCATTTTTCCAACGTGTTCCTTTGTCAGTAGGGTCAGCAAGTTCATAATCTACAAAGATACGTTTGTGCGTATGTGTGTTTTTCCTGTTATCCTAGCTCTTCCTTCTTCAACGTCTCATATCAACTTTGTTCATACCTTTCAAACCAGGGCCACCTCTAGAAATCCGTCCTTTTCCCTTTTGCCTTCTGGTACCAGTCTCGTCCATTATGATACTCTCTGCTTGCACCTAGCATGTTATGCACAAAGGTTTAGATCACCTGTTACCAACCACAGAAAAGTGTCTTTTTGATCCATGGAATTGTGGTATGGTGGTCTGACACAAGCTGGTGCAGCTTGCAAGGACATAAGAGATCCTCATGGCCTATGCAGGTACAGCCAGCCTGAGTTGTGAGACACTGAGGGTTCCTTGGTGGTCCCTGCCATGCCAGAAAAGCTGTCCTGGAGTGCAATATTTATTTTTAGTGAAGGAAGTGCGTTGGAAAGCAGCTTTCCAGACAGGAGCAATTTGGTTTACTCTATGTATATATCATTTCAGGTAAAGAACATGGTAAGTAGGACTGTCTGAACAAATGGAAGGTAGTAGCTTGGAAAGCAACATCTCTGAAAACAATTTAAAGAGCACAGCTGACAGAGAGCTCAGAATGATCTCCCGTGTTGTAATGTGGCAATTTAAGGCTAATGTAATCCTTGCCTGCATGAGGAAGGAACACTGAGATGTCTTATCTCTGCATGGCACAAGAATAAAAGATATACTTTTACTTTGGTAAAGTTTTACTTTGCTTTACATAGTTGTGATTTATATCAGTCCCCTGTCTTTTACCTTTCTTGACTGAATTAATGTTCTCTTCCCACAAAACCATCACTATGACTCCAGTCTATCAGCCATCTCCTGAGGTCCAAATTTTGTTCTGCAAATGCAATTAATCTTTTTTTTTAAGTAATAATTTAGCTCGTGATGACAAGTTTTTTGCAAAGCATATGCAGTTCATTTAACAGAAAACAACATTAAACAATAGGTAATCCATATTTTCCAAACTGTATCATCACTTGTCCAGGTCCTGTCTGACTGGGACTGATCAATGAACTACTGTAACAACAGAAGGCCTAGTGAAGATGAGAAGAGTGACATGTTCATGAAGCTCAGAGGGGGATGTAGGGAACAGTCATGGCTGTTGCAAAGAAAGCTGAACTTAGCACAAGGGGGACTTCAAGGTTGAATTTCTTTTGGATAAATGGCTACATCATTTGAGTGGATGAGGTCGATCAACTGACTATATTAGTTGGATATGTAGTATAAAAACTGAACAACAAACAAGATGGACTTTGAAGATAGTGAAAGACTTGAGCTGCATTCAGGCCACATATTTCTTTCCAGCAGCTGAGAATATCTAGTGTTATGATGGTGAACATATTACAGAGAATTATTTCAGTACTGTCATTCAACTACATATTGTAATTGCTATATTCTGATTATTTGTATTTGTGGTACGATTTAAGTATATTGCTGTATTCCCCTGCAAAATCAAAAGCCTATGTGTCATAGTTACAGGGGTTGGGACCAGTTTATCAGTATGTGGGTATAACCAAAAACTGTACATTCCCTCTATGTCATTGCTCATGGGCTGTTAACAAATCATTGGTAGCAGCTGCGCAGGACACACCTCACACCCCAGGCTACAACAGATAAGGAAAGAAATCTGGGGAGGTATTAACACCTTCCCACCCAGCAGGAGGAGTCCCCTCTGCTAATGGACTGCCATGGACCCAGTTGCACTCGCAATGGCCTAGCTGGTCAAGAAATCCAAAAATATCCTACCATCCACAGAGTTAAACGACCCACTGTGAAACTCCCGGCCCTTGGGGGGAGGTACTGGGCATTCCCACTGAACCTGGGGATATATAAGCTTCAGGTTTGGGGACTTGGGGGACTGCTCATTGGATTCAGAGGGGGAGCAGAACTCCAGCAGGACTGTGACTGCCACTCTCGTGGAGAGTTCAACAGAACTGTGACCATCACCCCGACTGACAGGTTTCCTCCCCTTCTGCTTTCAGGGGAACCACGCAGGGCTCAGCACAGGAGCTAATGGGCACCGTGCGGCTCCTGACCCAGGGTGCTGGGCTGTGCTTTGTCCTTGTGGGTCAAAGCCAGTATTTTTACCAAGTGTCATTGTATATATTGTAATCCTTTTAGTAAACTGTAGCTCTGACTTGTGGTCTCTCGAAATTCATTCTTTCTGCCATTTTACTTTTAAACCACACGCTATGTAACATGAAAAGGGATTCAAACAGGTAAATTTGGGATTAAACTTTAAATCCTCCATGTGTGTGGAACAGCTAAAGTAAAGGGGTCAGGATATTGGACTCTGCTGCTGATACAGATTTGTCAGGTTTGCATTCTAGGCCTTGTTTCATTACCAATATCTGCATCCTGTATCTGATTTCTCTTTAGACAAGGTGTTTATGCCTCTTGAATGTGGACATTTCCACAAATGAATGTACTTTGCTCATAGTTAATGATTCACAGTAATTTCTCTTCAGTTTTGCAGTGGCTTCTTGAAAAATCATGTCTCACTGAGCCAGGAAAACAGGTGCACATACCAAAGAAACTTTCATATAACTGTCTTTGGCCATATTTTGTAGGTTAATAATATGTACCTTGTCAATATATGTCTCTGAAAAATCATAGAATCACTATGGTTGGAAAGGACCTCCAGCATTATCAAGTCCAAGCTTCCTCCCAACATTTCCCTAACCACTAGACCATATCTTCAAGTGCTACATCTTCTCATTTTTTGAACATTTCCAGGGGTAATGACTCCACCACCTCCTTGGGCATCACTTTCCAGTCCAAAATATAAACTCCAGCACAGAAGACTGGTCCTGAAATTGTGCAAATGAATCTGATATCCATATTTCAGTATTGTCGAAAAAATAGTAGAAGTTAGAAAAGATACAGAAGTGGTATTTGTGGGCTGGAAGAAATTATTTCAACCAGATGGCTTAGCTCAGTCTTTTTCATCTTCTCAAGAAGATTTGGGTTAACTTGATTGTATTATATCAATACATTCACAGACAGAAAATACCAGTTCCTGAGATGATTTTTTAACCCTATGGAGAATAGCACAGTAAAAAATTAAGGCCACAGAAATTCAAATTGAAAAATTTTGCATAAATGTTTCACTATGCAGATGCTCATCCAAAGGGACTAAGTTCTGAAGGCAATGGTCAAATTTCGATAGGTTTGATTCTTACAGCTGGACTCAGATACCTACCTGGAAGATAAGTTTTTGACAAAGATAGTTTATTACAAAAGGATAAGTTAGCCTCGGGAAATGTAATAGCTTTTTATTACAGGACATCAACCTAGGTAACCTAATGGTTCCTGCAAACTTTATGCTCTATGAATCTGTTTGTACTTATTACATTGTACAGAGATGCATAAACACACCCCAGAAAAAATTGTGACAAGTCTGACATATTTTTTCACCCCTCTGGCATTTAAAACATAGAACCTAGGTTCATAATGGACCACTGGATCATTGCTTCTAGTCTCCTGATTTGATATGTCACAGTATTTTATACTCATTTTGGAAAAAGCCCAAATTATTCCTACTCAAGGGCTGTTTTAGAGCTTTCAGCTTTGCTGACTGAATTTCCATCCATGGTCTGTTCATAGCTACCTTACACCTGGTCATTCTCATGACAGCATTGCCTTTCAGTTTATGCTCCTGATGTATGTGGTTATATTTAGGTAGAACAGACATGTCTCTCCTAAATATCTCTTAGATAGTTGGAACTGCAATTTTTTTTTGTCTTTTCTGATAATACATGTATCATGAACTGGTACCGAAGGCCACTGGCTGTCAGGACCGCAACGGTTTTGCCCCTCAAAATTGAGAGGGTTTTGGGTGAGACTGAGATGTTTACGTGGTGCTTGCCTCTCAGGGGTAGATCAGAAATAACCCTTTACCATGCTCAAGAACTGTTGCCGAGACCAAGATTCAGTATGTAAGGTATGGGGTTTATTAAGGATTAATACTGGTAGGAGATTGAAAGTTCAAAGGTTCAAATTACCAGTCCTTAAAATGGTGTCGACTGGAATTCCGAGGATGATGGGATCTGTAGTTTTAGACAACCAAAAAGGCTGCCTGAAGTTCTGGGACCTTCTGGGTAACTGCAGCCTTCTGGGTAATGTAGTCCACAGTCAAAATGGTGGTGCGCAGAGCTCGGCAAAGCCTCTGGCAACCAAAGCCGCACTGTTGCTTTAGGCAGAAGCTCAGAGAAGCCGCGAAGCAGCTCCGGTATACCAGGTATGCACGGAACGCAGGCAGCCGCGGGAGCCACGGCCGAGGAAGCTTTACACCCGGTTCCAGCTCCCGCAGAGCAAGGAGCTCTCTGAAGCGTCTTGGAGCAGGTCCAGATGGCAAATCCGGGCAGAACCAGAAGCGTTAGCTTTTATACTGCCCTGTTACCAGATTAGAAATTTCTCTAATTTTCTATAGTATCTGTATCCCAGGTCCAGCAGATGGCCTTACAGAATTCTTGTTTGTTGTCACGAAAGACAATATGAAGTTCATAATGAATGCCGTTCAGCACAACGTGTTTCTGTTCTATTGGAAAATAGAAAAGCTGTCCTCTACATTTGTTTCAATCTGAGCTCATGAATTCTGAAGGATGTTTGTATCGTTTGATGTATTTTATCCCCTTTTTTCTTCTCCGTCACTGCTCTCCTGCTCCTTTTTCATCCTTCACTATTGTGTGTTCAATGATCTGACTTATTTTTCATTCTTTATTGCTTTCATTCACTTATTTCCTTTTTATCACCCATTCAGCTCTTGTCCATTCTATCAGCTTGAAGTTTTAGAAGTGCCTCTCCAGATTAAATCAAAGTCTACAATTAGGCTAGCATTCTGTCTCCAACAGTGGCCAGTGGCCATAAATACACAGGTGAAAATATTCTGTTGTACTGCAGAAATTCTTCTAGTCTCTGGTAAATTCTGATTCCTGGGTTGTAGATATCTTTGTATTTCATAACACAATCAGCTTCTCTTCAGCAAATCAGCCAGCCACTTACTGAACTACTGTCAACTTTGCCACAACATTCAGCAGCAAAGTGTTTCCAAAGTTTAACTAAATGCTGTATTTCTTTACACTACTTGTATTGCCTAGTTTTTGTATTGGAAGAGATACTGAACAACTGTTCATAATGTGGCTCTCTTTACCAAACTGAAGAGTACTAGTCTATTTAATTTGATTTTGTACTCAAGTTATTTCAGCTGTTAGACTACTCTTGTCATTCTTATCTGTTTTCTAAATCTACTCCATCTTTTCTCAGAAGAAGGTACTGGAACTGTACATACTACCTTAAGAATGGGTACACATTTCCTGTGTATATTTGTATTATCATGTTTTCTGCTCTATTTTATTTTATCTCCAGAGTTGTCTTATAGTCTGTTTTCTTTTCTGTAGAGCTTTGAAGACCTATCCTAGGTGGTAATAGTCAATTACCACTCAGCATATGTGCAGAGTCAATCACTCTCCATATAGCATTAGTTTGTTTCTGTCATTTTACATTTGCTTTGCATTGAATGTCATTCTGTTCCTTCACTTTTCTGTATCAGCCAGTCTCATAAGGCTTTCCTGCACATCCAGTCATTGTCTCTAATATCCCAAATACTGTGAGGTATCAAACCCTGTCACCTCAATACCCATCAAGACTTTCCACATCTTTTGTGAGTAGGTTGAGTAGATAGCACTCCATTTCCGAATTACATATGTGCAAAAAAAAAAAAAGAATAATCTTGTTAACTCCAAGCTTTTATGCATTATCCAGTCATGTGAAGGACTTGCTTCTTATCCCATAGTAGAATAATTTCTATGAGCATATGTGATAATTTCAAAGAGCATTGGATAAGCAGCCTTGTTGAATGCCTTTTGAAAATCTAAATATATGTTATGAATAGGATGTCTACCCCCTCTAAGTTTGTATGTTTTTTTAGCAGTACATGATAATATATCTCTACAAAGTTGTCTTGACTTCCCCAGTGCCTGACATCTCTCTATGACTTCTTTATTTCTATTCTTTGTTGTGATTGCCAGTGGTTTGTCTGTGTAAGAATCAGATGTATTGGTCTGTAGCTATCCAATCTCATTAACACAAATAAAATTAGCAGTGTATTCTGCTTTTCTGGCAGTTTTATATGAGAGTATACAAACCTGAGTTACTTGTTCGGCTACGTTACCCTACAATTTCATAAGAATATCTGGGTGAAAATTGTCTTGTGCCAGTTATTTGATATTACTATCACTATTTTTCTTTGAATATTTTACTTATTTTTCAATTTAAAATTTATTCTTCCATGATATCTCACTTACCATGGAAAATTGGTTCATAATTCTATCTTAACATCAATCCTTAACTTCTAGGACAAGCCTAGGTGCCTATTATGAACTCCAATCATTAACCCCATTACAAACCCTATCCTAAAAAAACTCAGCTCATACTTAAAATGCTAAATCACTAATCCCAAATCAAACCTAAACTCCTAAAAGTTAACCCCTATCCCCTAATACATGCTGTAACCTCAAAGCCCAAAGTGTAAATTTAGGGGTAGCATTAGGCTTAGACTTCAGTTTAAGTGTTTAGGTTTGTTTTTGTGTTTGTGCTTGATGTCGAGGATTTGATTTAGCATTGGGGCAAGGGTAACAGGTTACAGCTTAGGATTTTAACCAGCTTTAGTATTAGGGTTTGCAATAATGCTTATGGGTTTGGGCAGAGTAGTACCAGAGTTCAGGTTTAGGATTAGGTTTAGCAGTTATGGTTATGTTGCAAGCCAACAATTTGGGTTATATTTTGGCTTTATATTTAGAGTTCAGGAACAGGATTTGAGCTAGGAGCATTTATGATAGGAGTTTTGTTTTACTGTTAGTGTTCAGACTTATATACTGTGTTGGAGTTCAGTGATTTGGTTTGGTTTAGGATTTGGGTGTGGGTAGGCTTAGGGATAGTTTTTAAGGTTAGGGTTTAGGATAAGGCTGTTGTTATACTTTATGTTTAGATTTTGTCTCTTAGTTAGGGTGAAGTTAATCTTAGATTGAATAGGGTTAAGGTTAGGTTTTAAATTTGGTTAGAGTTAGAGTTTGGCTTAGAGTTATGTTTAGGGCTTGGTTTGATTTTAAGATTAGGTTTAGCATTAAGGATTAGGGTTATCATTTGGCTTTGGTCAGACATTAGAGTTTATTATTAGTTGGATATTGTTAGGATGGTTATGCTTTGGGAGATTACAATTTTAGCATTTGTTTGGATCCCACCAATTTTTTATCAAGGCTGTACTGAGTTGGAATTATTATATTTCTTGATCAACATATATTTGGAACCATATAGGCAGTTAAACATATGTTTATGGGTAAGTCATATATGCAGTTTGGTTTAGACATGAAAGTATCTCAGGTATGCATAAAAGTGCTATAAATATTTTTATCTAAATTTTCCATTAAGGTCAGTTAATGAAAAGTTTCAGCAAAAGAATAGTAAGACTTTTGGAGGTACTGTGTATCGAAGAGCTGACGGCATGATAAAAGCAGCATCAACTTTTGCAAAAGACAGTCAGAAATGCAAGTGATGGCAAGGACCTAAACAGACTATGTGAAGTTCAATCAAGATACTATCCAGCCTGCAGAAATCTAAAGTTAATCACGTGAAAGCCGTTCTGTCTTCAGACAGAAATCATGGCAAACATAAACCATACACTGCTAACATAGGCAACAAGAACATAAAACTTCTGTAGGTACTTGATTAACGTTTTGATATGGTACATACTTTTAAAGTCTTGGAGTCTTCAGCTTTACTGAATTGATTGTTTTGTAGCAATATAGCTAGGACAGCAGTCACAAAAAAATGCAGCAACAAAGGCAGGTAAAACTCCTAATTAGTCAGCATATATGTTTCCAGAAGTCTGGTCATCATTTGCACAAAGGGATCATGGAATGGATTAGGAATTTACTTACTATCAAGGTCCTATTTCATGTATATCCTGAGTTCTGATGTCACCTGAATTATTACCAAGGAATACTGGCTACTGTATTTGCAACAGTGTTGTGTTTGTTTGTTTGTTTTCTCTGTAAAAAGATGAGAACTGTCACTTAGCAGGCACTGCTGTGGCTCTCCAAACCTCAAACTGCTTTACTGAGCTTGAGGCAAAATGCAAGAAATGCTATGACTTGACAGCCTTCTACAGCTGGACACCACTTCGCTTTCAGATCTGCGAGGCATAGAAATAAGACACCATGATGTACAGAAAAAAAATGCTAACTATAAGTGAAGAATTGAAGGGGAGCCACAGATTTTGGTAGTGTTATGTTTTGCAGAAATATTTTTATTCATGCAAATTACCTCATAAAAATTACCTGGCAGATGTATCAAAGCAAGCACATGAGACAGTAGTCCCTGTGGTGTTATGTGAATTCTGAAAGTGATGCTAATACCTTCTGAGAATGTAGATTGTACAGCTATCGTTGGATACTGATACCATGACACACTTTGTCTACCTAAACACAGGGGCTGAAACAGTGGTGATGACTTGATCCAGTGGGTTATGAACTCTGGTCCACACAGACCTGTTTGACCTTTCTCCATACAGATTAAATTTAAATGAGCAAACTGTAGTTTATATAAGAAATCATTTCACAGGAAAGGTTTAAGACTGAAGAATTATTAATGTTATTTAATTAATTAATGAAGTTAATGAATAGTTAAAATTAATTCTGTTAGCTCATCAGAGAATATCTTGTTGGAAGGGCTCTTTCATACAATACAACAGCTTGCTCAGGGTCTGGAATGGCAAAATATGTGTAGAGGCCATAATAATTCTGTATCTCATAAGCACTGTTCTGGTTCAGGTTGGTGTTCATGATGTTACTCTGTGATCCTGATATACTGATACTGCAGACAGACAAAAGTCACTTCCAGATTTACCCGACATGATTGTGAGGAACCTCCCTTTTTCTTCTTTTATTCTCTTCTGAAATTGCAATTATATTTCTGAATCAGCTGATGTACCTCTCAGGTGCTAAGTTCTGATAGCACTTGCTTATGCTGCTCAATATTACATAAAGTAATGTCTGCAAAAGTAGCACTCGTTCAAACTACCTATGTGGAAGGCAATATTGCAACTTTGGGGCTACAGGTTTCGGCAGCTCTTTAAGCCCTATGCTTTGCCTGAGCAAAACAGGCTTTTTCTTGTGCTGAAGACACTGTCCAAATGGTGTGCTTCCTTGCAGAGTTCAGAAGTCATTACTTCCTTTAGATACACCTTTACAGATAATGTGCTGAGAATCAAAGACAAAGATCCTCTGTTTTCTATTGATACGTATGAACTTTTGAAGTGGAAGAAGCCTGCTTTCACACTAGTTTCTATAGTCGTTCTTCTAACACTAAAAAAAGGCGAGCAATTCTAAAATTACCAAATTCAGAGAAACTCTCTTGAACTTACATTCATCTGATTGCATGTAGACTTTTGCAACATTGCAATGTACACTGCAATAATGCAATTGTAGATATCGCACCGTAGATGTCTAATGCACTGCAGTCCTCCTACTCCTTTCATTGCTAAAATACTCCTTTTATTGCCTGGTAGAGAAAGAGAGAGTCCCAGAGTTAGATTCTTTTTGTTTGAATGTGGGTATCTAATATATATCACATAGTTCTGGGAAGCAGTTCAAATTTATAGAAGCTAAATCTCAACCCTAATGTTCCCGGGATGATAGTTTATGCTATACATGTTTTAATTTTATAAAGAATGGTGTGACTGGGACTTTAAAATTATAATTTAAATTTCCATGGTTTTGGGGCATCTTGTAGTTTCCCTGTATTAAACTGTGTTAACCAGCATAGAAGTGGTTTGTAGTCATACATGACTTTTTAGCATGTTGCCCTTTTCCCGGTGAACGTATTGCTAAAAGAAAAACAAAAGCATCTTTCAAGTGCAAATAGATGCAGATGCAGTTCATCTTTCCCTTCCTTTGGATAGTATCTTGTACATACTATAGGCTAACACTTACCATGTGTTTCAGCCTACATGCTCTCTTCCATTTATTCCTATATCAATGATGTCACCTGTAAGTGTGAAGTGCTGGGGTTTAAACCCCCAGCCCTGAATGAGGGTTGACATATGGATGATGTCCACAACCAGGCAGGAAAGACCTTCCTAATTGGTTCTTCCTAATAGGGTCTGGCCAGCCTTGGGTGGGAACCAATTAGGAGATCACCACCAGGTGCCCCTGCTTTCAGCATTAACACCAGGTGTCCTAGCTCCATGTTAACAGCATAAAAGCTGTCTCTCTCTGTAGTGGTGTTGAGGTGAGCTTTCCTGTGTAGTGAAAATACTATGTGGGGTGTCCAGTTACTGGAATGGGCCCCCAGCTGCCTGTTGTAGGCAGAGTCCCCAACAATGGTGAGGCATTGATACAGCTGGGAGCAGAGGAATGAATATATTCAGAATAATGGCATTAATTGGAATTAGACTGGTTGTCTGGGTCCTTATTTGGTTTGCTCCTGTCTCTGCTGTGTCTTATGCTGTGAGTGAATTTATCAACCTTTTCATTTCTTCAGTGGCTGGACACCTCAGATCCCTCATGTATGATTTAGAACTGGAGGGAGGGGTCTGGCTTGTGTACTGTCTGTTATTGACAATATCCTTTCTATTGGGGTATGTGGTCAGCAAAAGAAAGTCACTTTATGATGTTAATGTTTATGATTTTATTCTTTCTTGAATTAAAAAAAAAAAAAAATCCACTTTGTAATAATTTACATGTGGTTTTATGTGTTAGTTGATGAAATTTCCACAATGATTTTCCCAGGAGGACGTCCTTTCCAATTTGTTAGAAGTTCTCTCAGGAAATTCTTATGCCATTACATAAAGTAAACATCCTATCTTATTTTAGCTGTAAACTTGACAATCCTTAGTACCAGGTAGTCAGTAAGGATAAGGAAAGGCCAGAAGCTGCACCAAAGGCAGGTTGCCTCAGGCCATCCATCAAAACTGATCCTGACAAGAAAACATGAAGGGTCATTGTTATAGGTGACTCTCTACTGAAAGGGGCAGATGGCCCAGCATAAAGACCAAACCCACTTCATAGAGAGGTC
>NW_008589632.1:0-3303 GCF_000691845.1 Merops nubicus
GCACCCCCAGACCCGTTATCCACCCCCAGCAGGGCACCAGGAACAGAGCAGCGACCCCCGTGGGGTCCCACAGCCCTGCCTGCACCAGTTCCACCACCCAGGCTCCCCAAGTCCTACTGGGGTGCCAGGGGAGGGAGCAGTCCTGTGGGCAGTGACACCGTCAGTGGTTTGAGGCTTTTTTTATTTTATTCTTATTTCGTGGTGTGAATCACTGCTGCTGCCTGCCCAGCCCCCCTGCTCTGGGGCTCAGCCCCAGCTCCCGCCCAGCACCAGCCCCTGGCTCTGCTCCCCCTCTGCTGGGGACAGGCCAGGCAGGCAGCAGGGACACCCGGCCACCACCTCACAGCCAGCAGGGACACACGGCCACCACCTCACAGCCAACAAGGTCCCTCGGGACCACCCCACAACAGGGACAAGGTCTCTGTTGCTGTTTGGTGCAGTCGAGGGGAATAGAGGCTGGGGCAGTGCTACAGCACAGCTCTGCTACCAGGACGTTTCTTTAGTTTTCCCATGGGACAAGCCACGGGTGACACACAGCCCCAGGCAGCAGGATGTGTCCTCAACCCTGCCTGCTCCTCTGGAACCCTGAGCTACACAGAAAACCAAGTGTGGTGCAGTCACACAGCCCAAAAAGCACAGGAAAGGGAGCCAGGCGGCCAGGGTCAAGGGATAACGGGTGTCAGGACCCTCTCCAGGCTGTGCCTGCTCTTCCCTGTGCTTTGAGGTGTGGGGACAGTGGAGTGGGACACGGAGAGCTCAGCACCACCCCGGGGCAGGAGCCAGGCTGGCATTGGGACCAGCACAGCTGGTGCTGCCTGGAGCTGGCTGGTGGTGCACACCGAGGGAAGGAGGAAGGGCACAGCCCTGCTGAGGCCTTTGCTTTTCACCATCTCAGGCCACAGCAGAGCCAGAAAACTACAAGAAGCAGGGGACTACCGGGCTGCTCGAGGGGTGGCCTCAACCCACAAAGTCACAAGACAGCTCCTGCCTGCTGGCAGCTGCCCAGGAGACAGCTCCTGTTCCCCGGGACCGCATCCACCCAGTGCCCGAGGGCACTGGGGGCGGGCAGAGCTCCGCCAGCCTGGGCTGGGCGAAGTCCCAGTTCTGTGTTCAGTGTAGGGAGGGGCCACTGGCTCCTGCCAGGCGACCCGCCGAGGTCAGGACGTCCCTGCAGTGGCAGTGGGGTGATGGGCAACAGGGCTTCAGAGGCAGTCGAGGGGCTGTTAAATTACACGCAGACACGCTCACACACGCAGACACGCACAAGTTCTTCTGTAAACTGGACTCCAGAAGATCCCATGGATCCTCAGCTGATCCCATGGATCCTCAGATGATCCCATGGAGCCTCGGCTGATCCACAGCCAGCGCTGGATGTGCCATCCTTACATGTTCCCACGGTAGGTGATGTTGGTGAAGGTAGATGTAGCCTCCTTGTATAAGGGGTTGTTGCCCTGCAAGAAGGAGGACAAAGATCATCGTCACTTTGTGCTTGACACCAGCATTTGTTCTGCTTCACAGCTGGGGAAACTGAGGCACCGTTTCAACATGGAGTGGTGGATCCACGTCTGGGCTCAAGCCTTGAGCTGCACAGTTTAACAGCCCCCCACAAAGGTGCCATGGGGGAGAGCTGGGCAAAGCTGCCGTGGAGGAGAAGAAAGGCAGTGGGAGCTCAGGAGCAGCAAGGCCTCCTGAAGGAGCCACCCCACCCCTTCCCTCTGAGGAGGAGGAGGAGGATGGGTGGGAGGGAGGCATCGGTGCCATCCCAGCCCCCGGCCTTGTGCTCGGGGTGCCTCAGCCCTTCCAGCATCCCGTGGCAGGAGGGACCTTCCGCCTCGCTCATGGGGGACGGAAACGCTGCCGTGGGCAGTGAGTAAGAGGCTCACGCTGGTGACAAGTGCTGGGGATGTGCTGGAGGTGAGAAAATCATCTGGGACATCTGCTCGTGCCTGTGCACAGCCCCTGGCCCCACAGTGGGCTCAGGGCAGGGCTGCCCAGGCTGGCAGTGTCACCTCGAGGGCTGCTGCCACACCGTGCCATGCTTCAGAGAGGGAGGGGGCAGCCTGGTCCCTACGGACCGTGCCCTGCTCTCAGCTGGGATCAGGATCCTCTCAGCACAGGGGCTGTGGGGTTTGGGGGCTCCCTCACCGTGTCCCACTTGGCCCTGGCTTTCTCCTCCTCGAAGCGAGCAAACTCCCTGCGGTCGTGGATGGTGATGAGGAGCTTCCAGACGAGCAGGGCGGCGAGGCCGATGAGCAGGATGGCACCCGTCACTGAGAGCAGCACCACCAGCACGTCCGGGCCCTTGGGGCAGTCTGGTGGAGGGAGAAGGGCAGGGCTGGGGGGGGCTCAGCACCCCAAAAAGAAGCTTTGGGACTGCCTGGCTACATGGAGCTCCTCTGGTCTCAGGAGGGCTTCATCCTGCCTTGCCAAGGACTAAGAGCCTGCACCCTTGGGCACAACAGGCTCTGTCAAGGAGGGTCCCGTCCCTGGGGTGCATGTGGCCAAGGTCCTGGAGCTCTGTCTATAGAGCTGGGGTCTGCACCCAAGCCTGGAGCAGTCTGGGTCAGGGGCATCTCAGGTTCCACCCAGGGCTGGGGGAACACACCAGAGACCAAGTCCTTGGGCTGGTGGAAATTCATCCCTAAACCAGCAGCCCTGCTGATGCCTGCACTGACCCCCTGCCCAGCTGTGCACCAACACACCGGGGCAGAGAGACCCGACACAAACCCCAGCACCCATCCTGCTCTCCCCACACTGCCTGGGGCTGTGCAGCCACCCCGGCCCTCGCCTGGCTAATGGGAGCCAGCTCTTCTCTGCTTCTGGAGAAAACTCCCCCCCGTGGGGGCAGAAACAGGATCAGGGATGTGGGAAGGCTGAGCCCCATCCTTGCCTCAACGTGGGGGTGAAATAACCAACAGCAGGGTCGGGAAATGTGAGACAGGCAGGAAATCACAGCCCCGGTGGCACCGAGCAGGGAACAAAGCATCTCTTTAATCCTGCTCAGCCCCTGGCCAGGGTGCCCCACGAGCCTGGCGGTGCTGGGAGTTACACAAGGGACAAAGTCCCCTCAGTTTGGCAGAGGAGCCCAGTCACGGCAGCCAGGTCTTACCCGGCTCCTCGATCACGTAGAGGATGGACTTGCCGCTGGAGTCCTCGTAGTACTGGAACCTCACCACGCAGTCCTTCTCGTCCTTGTAGGTGCAATTCACGGCGTCCTTGCCCCTGTCCCCTGCCCGAGGGAGAGGCTCAGAGCCCCCCGTGCCGGGGGGGTGCCCGCGTGGAGGGAGAGCGGAGGTGTACCCC
>NW_008589633.1:0-243 GCF_000691845.1 Merops nubicus
GGAGGGTCAATGGTGGGGTTTGGGGGTGGGTGCAAGGAGCTCCTGGGGTGCTCTGTTGGGTCAATGATGAGTTTTGGGGGTGCAGCAGCAGGTCCTGGAGGTTCTTGTGGGGCCAAGTGGTGGATTTTGGGGTGCAGGGAAGTCCTGTTGGGTCAATGATGGGTTTGGGGGGTCCTGTTGGGTCAGTGATGAGTTTTTGGGGTCCTGTTGGGTGAACGATGGTTTTTGGGGGGGCAGAAGGTC
>NW_008589633.1:662-888 GCF_000691845.1 Merops nubicus
GTGTATTGTGAGTTGTTGTGTCCTGTGGAGCCAGTGGTGGGTTTGGGGGGTCCTGTTGGGTCAGTGATGACTTTTTGGGGTCCCATTGGGTCAGTGATGAGTTTTGAGGGGTCCTGTTGGGTCAATGAAGCGTTTTGGGGGTCCTGTTGGGTCAACGATGAGTTTTTGGGTCCTGTGGGGTCAGTGATGGTTTTTTGGGGTCCTGTTGGGTCAATGATGGGTTTTA
>NW_008589634.1:0-277 GCF_000691845.1 Merops nubicus
GTGCTGTTCGACCGGATGCCACGGATCCTGGACCAGGTATGGGGGTGCCCTTCTCCTTGGCATGGCCGGGAGGGCTTCCCCACCCACCAAGGGGTCCCCAGGGTGGCACAGCCAAGGCGGGGGGGTGTTGGAATAAAGGATGTTTGGGCTTCGCGTGGGTGTTGCCAGCTCCAGGGACCCACAGCGGAGTGGGGCAAAGCTCGTGGTAGGGTCCAGGAACTGTAGTGGGGGTAAAGTGGGCAAGAGTGTGTGACTGGAGCATCTCTGTGCCAGGCCA
>NW_008589635.1:0-1113 GCF_000691845.1 Merops nubicus
ATATATATATATATATAAAAAAATATATATATAGTGACCCATAACAGCAACCTTTGTTTTGGTTAAACATACAGGATCCTCCTCTGGACCCCAGATTTTGGCATAAAAGCTAACTCTGGCTCGTCTCAGTTTTATTCTTGACTGTCAGACAACACTGCTCAAATAAGGTAGTATCCACATGCAGATGAAATATCAGAAGCAGCATTTACTTCAAACATGAATATTCACAGTCTAGGAAGTATAGCCATGAGAAAGCACCTCAAAAAATCAAGTAAATAGTTGTTGGTTTGCAGAGATAGGTATTATTGTTATACACAGTTATTCCCAAACTAGAGCATCTTCACATGCTGGATTTGCATAGTCAAAAAGTGAAAGCTCAAACTTTGCCCCTAACCTGCATCCCAAATGTGCCCCAATACTGTGAAAACAATTGGCTCATATAAAAGACCATAATTTTGATGTCTAGCATTACTCTGTGGTACCTAAAGGCGTTTTTTCAGGTTGTTTCTTATAAATTCAAAATAGCCAAGTGTATTTCAGATGGATAATGCTAAAAAAAAAAAAAAGAAAAGAAAAAAGTCTTTCAAATAAAAGCTGGTATTTATGTAATTATACCTTCTTTTTAAGTTAACAAAAAGCTCTGTCAAACAAACAAATGGATGTTTTGGGCAAAACCATAGGTTTTGAACACACAGCAGGACAGTTTATATACTCATAACCATAACATACTACTACTGCAGATGTATATTTTTAAAAATAAAGGACTAGCTTTCCCTGCAGTAGCATCTCCAGCTATTTACATGCCATAAACCTGCAGAAAGTGACGTTTAACTGTAATTTCAAAACTTCAAAGTACTGCACGGTTTTTGTGAGCTCTTGTGCAGAGCTTTTTCAGCACTTTAAATGCCTGCAGAGATAGATTTTATATGTAGGAAGATCTAAAATACTTCTTACCATCCAGAAAAGACCATTGTGCTGCCATAAAATGAGGGATGCAAGTTAATCTTGTGAATTGTTTTGTAACTGGAGCAATACTGACACTTGATTCCATGAAAGCAGCCTCTTACTCATCCACTTTCTCTGAAGCAGAGAAAAGTTATATTAAATATATAA
>NW_008589635.1:1149-2063 GCF_000691845.1 Merops nubicus
AAAATTAGGAAGCTCACTATTTTAATTTTACACTTTTACAATTGCTTTTAGATGTGGTTCCAGCTATTTGTTCCAGCTCTATTTGATGGAAAGGAAGGTGTCCAGACAATTTTCCTACGGAAATTAGGATTGTGAAATGAGATCCATAACTCCACTTAGTCTCCAGACTTCTGAGCACTGGAGAGCCTATTTCAAGAACAGGTCTGTATATGAAGCCAAAATCATCACAGCATTTATCTTGAGCCAGAGACAGATGTATATACATGCATGGCAGGCCAAAAAGGAAGAGAAATCCTGATGATGCCAGTTTCCCACCTCTCCTAACACGAGACAACCTGAGGACCTCACCAGTTTCCATTATGCTTCTTGTGCACTTAGATGCCTATCTTAGAGAGCCTAAAGAACCAGTGCATTTCAACTACACCCACAAATGGACCCACAGAAGTGATCCATCTAAGGATGCTACTCAATCCCTGAGCATAAGGTCCTGCTTTAAATATGGGGAACTTATGGGACTTTAGAGGGATCCTAGGGGATTTCTGGAGAACAATGACACAGACACAGTTTTCCACAGACCCTTCTCATACAGCCAGGGAAATGTTTCTGGCAGAATTCTTCTGCATGAGCAGCAGGTCCATGTTTCAAGGACATAATTCTGAATATTACTGAACAATTGTAGCCTTGGGAAGCACCACTTACCCCTCAAGAATACAGGTAGTAGCTCTCATGAAACATCTTGCTTCTATCCTTGCATTTCTCCCTCTGCTTTGACTAGAAACGTAGCTATTCACCTTCTCCTCTCTCCAAGGGTCATATACATTCTCAATCACAGCATAAAGAATGCAAAAAGTAAACCCCCTGTATTTTTCTGCCTTCTTTCATACAGTCTATTTCTGTTTACAATCCCAGCTCCT
>NW_008589635.1:2073-4606 GCF_000691845.1 Merops nubicus
CCCCAGCCCCTGCTGACCTCATGCTTACATTCTGCAGCCACCAAAGAGCCGTATAGAAGACATACTGCTGTATACACATGGTGGTGAGTACTATGATGCAGTAGCTAGCAGGAAAAGTGTTAGGGTATTTTATGCTTCTGAAAGTAAAAGATGGGGAAGAAAAAAAAAAAAAAAAAAAAATAAATCCAGAGTGAAAAACAGCAGAGTTCCATATCAGTATCCTTAAACATGTACTATCACTCTTTCTAATGGACAACTGTATGTGACATCTCATCTGTATCTTCTAACATTTAAAGAGCTTGTAGCTCTGTCTGGTGATAGGTCTTTATACTACTGTCCTTCATAAAACACCAGAGTGAAAAACAGCAGAGTGAAAAAATTAAACATGTACTATCACTCTTTCTAATGGACAACTGTATGTGACATCTCATCTGTATCTTCTAACATTTAAAGAGCTTGTAGCTCTGTCTGGTGATAGGTCTTTATACTACTGTCCTTCATAAAACATTATAAGCCATTAAAAGCTTCTGCTCTGTTTGATAAACATTTCACTAATGTAAGGAAAGCTTTCTTTAATTCCTTTAAGAAAGAAGTAATGCAAAGATGCTTATAGGTTTTTTAAGCTTTCATTGTTGAGACTCAGAGAATACCTCCTGCCTCTATGCATAGTTAGGGTGAGGAATTTGCATTAAAGGCACCATCTCTCCCTACATGAAGTTATCATGTCCAAGGTGAGCAGCCACACCACATCTTTTATTCTAAGAAATCTCATATAGATATGTTGACACGCATATGCAGGTTCCTGACTGTGATCTCCTGTGACAACAAGCTATTGTAGTTTGTCCCCTTCAATACCAGAGGGGATGTTTCACAAATAAGCACTTAGATCAAGTCTTAATCTGTCCCTACTGCTACCCAGTAGAAAACATTTGATTCTTCTCTGATACACTTTTTCAGGACAGTTAGGAATCACATTGCCTCATGATGTTTAAGAATATAAACAACTCCTGAAACTGAACACAGAATAAAGCCATCAAAAGGTATTACTGTTTGAATCTACTGTAGTGAACACTCTCGTAAAAAAAAAAAAACAAAAAAAAGTTTGTTAGAAAATAATCCAATGTAGTAAAGCAGGTGCCATATTCTGAAGACTGTCTCTTGCAAAAGTGTTGGTCTGTATCAACTTGAGAAAAATTCCTACCCTAAAGCACTGCATCATACAATCCTAAACCCCATTGAGTGTCAGGAGCTTAGTAGAAAGCTGTACCAGTCTGAAAAATTCCTTAAATCCATCCTCTTAGGTGCAAGAGTTTCCCAGGAGCTTGTCCAGATCACTCCGATTGGATTCACTACCTACACAAACTGTCTTGAATCTCCTGGGTTCACAAGGCTGAAATAGGTAACAAAAAAATGCCACAAGAGTCTTTCTCCACTTTTCCAATGCTGACATCTCATCCTTTCTTCTGAACACCTCAGCCACACAGCCTGAGGGCTGACGGAGCAGAGATTCAGGTCCCTTGCCAGATGATCCTCCCAGAACTGGCTGTCCTCCCTCTGTACTGGTCATTCAGCCACACTGGATGTGCCTCCTCTTTTTGCTCCATTTTAACAAAGCATTTATTCAAGGATCAAGGACTGATATTTAAACCATTTCCTGAGTTTTACTATCATCCCCAAACTCACTTCACCTCCCTAAGAGGAATCTGAAGCACATCCATCTCTCTCAGAACAACAGACTTCTTCCTTAACCAGATATATCAACAAATCCATTATTAGTACCTTTTCTGCTTTGCAAAATTTCCCATCTTCCTTTTGGTAAAAAGCAGTAGCTGTATAGCAGTGATTTTGAGATTATGATCGTGTGCACCCTACCAGCTTTTTTAGAAACAATATTGAATCCAGCAACAACACAACAAGGTAACTCATTGGACCACACAGGCTTTCTACTCCTCCCAAAATGTGACACAGTAACGTCTCCAGAGTAGTAGTCTCTACCCTAAATCTGATTTTTCTATATATTCAAACTATAGCATCAATCTCTCATATGCTTGCAGAAAACAATTAAGCTGTATTAAGCCAAATTATCATTTTTGGTCAAAAATGAGCTAGCTCAATTGAAACTTGAAAATATACTTCAAAGTAATGCCCTAAGTAATCTTTGTCAATACTGAAAAAAAATGAGCTTGTATACAATCCATGAACCTAGCAGAACAAGTCCAATTAATTTCAGCAGATGCTGTATGATGTTCTTGTTATTTACTAAGAGAACGAGTCCCTAAATATTTTTTTTTCCCATTTCTCAAAACACTTTAACACACAAAAAAAAAACCAACAAAAAAAAAAAAACAAATCTTTGCTACTGCTAGATAATTGCAACTAATATCTAAGAACAAAGAGTTAACTGTAATAGGAAAAATCAAATCTGATTTCAAAGAGGAAAAGTCATGGACTCAGTTCTGTAAACATACACTATATAGAGGATAATATTTAATGGAGTTGTATGTAGACACACAAGCAGAGCACCAAAAAAAAA
>NW_008589635.1:4805-5046 GCF_000691845.1 Merops nubicus
AGGATGCAATGAATAATCATGTAGTGCATCTTCCAAAAATAGGAAGGTGGGTGGTTTTTAACAAGAAAACTTTGCAAACATATATAGGTATATAAGTGGCAGCTCAGATTACTAGGAGGCTATTTAACATAGTGAAAAGGAAAGCTGCTGTGTAAAACAGATTAATAAACTGAAACTTAGGCAATTTTAACCAAGACATCCCAAGAAAACAGCCCAAACAACCTCACAGCTGCATAAGACA
>NW_008589636.1:0-474 GCF_000691845.1 Merops nubicus
TGACCTGGGGTGAGTACGGCGTGGGGTGTGGGCTGGCGGAGGGGTGGGGGGCTCTGGTTGCTGTACCCGAGTGCCCCCGGGGGTGCCCAAAGGGATCCAGCCTTGGCACAGCCCGGGACCCCTCAAATGCCATGGTGAAATCCCTTGGTTTTCCTGCTGGCAGGAAGCCGGGCACATTTTGGGGGGTTCAACCCTTGGGCTGGGGTCAACGATGTGCCCATCTCAGCTCGCTGGTGGCATCGTGCCGGGGGTCCCACGTGCCCACCCTGGGCACACCCCAAGCGTGGGGGCTCAGGCCAGGGGTTGGTGACCGAGCCCACACCAAAACGTGGACATATCTTGGTTGGGGCCACACAGCTCTGGTCCCCCCAGCTCTGGGGGTGCCCAGGATGCCCGTCACACCCCAGGAATGAGCCTCTGGGTGCCCCCCAATGAGCCACCCACCCCTCTTCATTCCCTGCCAGCTCCTGCTGT
>NW_008589636.1:633-1232 GCF_000691845.1 Merops nubicus
CCTGTCTTTTCTCAGCCACAGTTGCCCGGATGGATGGGCAGCCTGGCAGGCAGAGCTCTGGCCAGTTGTGCGAAGTATTCCTCGTTATTGTAATTAAAGGTGTGAGGAGGAGGAGGAGTTGAGAGTAAATTCATTGAGAAAGCCACAAAATGCTCTTCTATTGCCAAAAAAAAAACCCCAAACCAGCACGACCCAGTCTCCTCCTCCGGGCCCTGGCACTGGGGGTGGCACGTGGTCAGCCCAGGGCTCTGCCCCCTCACTCACCTTTGGGGACAGGGGTGTCCCCCCAGGGGGGCCTGGCACAGAGCATGGCACGGACGGGGAGCTCCTGCCACCATCCTTTCCACCAGCAGCACCTTCACCCCAGCCCGAGCCCCCAGATTTTCCTTTCTCCCCCAAAATAACCAGTGACAGAGCTGCGAGGCACCAGGCCAGCTCCCAGCTCCCCCAGGAGCAGCACTGACACCCCGTGTCCCTCTCTCTTGCAGCCATCCCCAACCATGGAAGCGCCACGTCGAGCCCTGGAGGTGAGGGGCCATGGGGGTGGCATCTTGGGGACCCCCACCACGGCTTCTTTACCAGCTCCTGGGCCATGGCTT
>NW_008589637.1:0-485 GCF_000691845.1 Merops nubicus
CCCCCCCAAAAAAAAACCCCCGAGAAACATCCCCCCGGGGTCCTGGTGCCTTTGACCTAGAGGTGGCACAGCCCAGCCTGGCACAGGGGGCAGAGTCCAGGCGGGCACGGTGCCAGGGCAAGCATTTAGGAGGGGGGGGTTTATCCCCCTTTCCATGCCCCTTGCCCTTCCTGGTGCAGCAGAGGGGGGGTTATCCTCCCCAGGGCAAAGGGGCACCTTGTTTTTTGGGGGTTCTCTCAGCACTGGTGCCAGCTCCTCTGCCCATGAGCCACAGGGGGCTCCTGTGGTGGGGAGCACCCAGCAGCCTCATGGATTTGCTTTTGAATGCCCACGATGAGTGATGAGCAGGGTAAATGAGGTTTCTAGACCTCGTTCCCCGTGGCGTGGGTTGGCACACGTGGAATTTGGATGGCTCAGAAGTGCCCTGGGTGCCTCGGGGAGCCCTGGGAGGCTTCCTCCTTTCCTTGCCATCCATCTCCTGAGAG
>NW_008589638.1:0-5637 GCF_000691845.1 Merops nubicus
TTATACCCTAGTCAAGGGTGCACTGTGATCATTCTAATTGGTTGAGGGGGAAAGCCCAGACAAAACAGGGTAAGGGGTCTAAAACCTGTGGCACCAGTTTATAGGTTCAGTTTAATGGCTAAAGTTCCAAACTGCTGTCACGCCCTGGTTTTGCCCTGTTTCTGTTTGTCAGAGAGGCTGCACCTGCCACAAATAGAAAACCAAGTCACTTTTGAAAGTGGCGTGAAATTCTATTTCTTCAATGGTAAAGATGTGAGATCAAATGATTACTGTTCAAATATGAGACAGAATCCTGAAAAGCAACATGTAGGCATCTTTCTGTTATTCCTGTAATCACTTAGGCAAATAAAAATATCAAATAAATGGTCTGCTCTTGCAGTACTACTGCAATCATGCAAAACACTTAAGAAATTCACTTAACAGCTTAAAAATTCTGAAAGTTTTCTATTAATAAAGACATAGACTATTATTTCTTTTCCCTCATGCTTCTGTTGTACAAAATAGTGTTAAATAACTGTATTCACTGTACTGAACCTTAAATATTTTGAACTTTCGGGTTGTAGTACAGTTATTCAGGAAATGTTGATATATGGACAATGAGGACAGAGCGTGTATAATTAAAAAAAGTAATTCTGGTAATGCATCTATACAATATCTAGCATATGAAACATTTTGGGAGAACAAGAAGCCCAAATATATTTCAAAAAAGCTAAACATCAAGGAATGAAGATACTATAATACAAAGTTATGGTAAAAAATACTGTATTTTTAACCAGCAAGAATTTTGAGGAGCAATATTTCACAGAATCACAGAATGGCTATGGTTGCAAAGGACCTTTAAGATCATTGAGTCCAACCATTATCTAATTCTACCAGGCCACTTCTACACCATATCCCTGAGCACCCTATCTAGACAGCTCTTAAATACATCCAGGGATGGTGATTCAACCACTTCCCTGGGAAGCCTGTTCCAGTCCTTAATCACTCTTTCAGTGTAGAAGTTTTTCCTAATTTCTAACCTAAACCTGCCCATGCATAACAATACCATTTCCTCTTGTCCTGTCAGTTGCAGCATGTAGGATGAGGCCAACACCCACCTCCCTACAACCTCCTTTCAGGTAGTTGTAGAGAGTGATAAGGTCTCTCCTCAGCCTCTTCTTCTTCAGGCTAAGCAACCACAGTTCCTTCAGTCACTCCTCATAAGACTTATCCTCAAGAACCTTCACCATCTTTGTTGCCCTTCTTTGCACCCTCTCTAGAACCTCCATGTCCTTCTTGTACTGTGGTGCCCAAAACTGAAGACAGTACTCAAGATGCGGCCTCACTAGTGATGAATAGAGTGGGATGATCACTTCTCTAATTTTGCTATTATGCATTAACTATTTATGCATTTTATTATTAAGTATTTATACATTTTTTTCAATTAAAAAACACCCCCTATTTTTTTCCCCCAAACAATAGACAATACATGCATTTCAATGGCACTTTAAGAATAGTAAGTATGATCTTTATTTTTTTAAACACCGCAAATTAAAAAAAAATGTATCTGACACCCCCCCATATACTGGTCAAATAAGGATTTCCTGCAGCATGTTAAATAAGGAACCCAGCAATAGGCTTCAGCTTAGACCATCTTTTGAGAGAAAAAAAGCACACCACAAAATCAGCTTTAGAATAAGTCTGATCTGGTTGAATTCTCTCACATTTTTGACACTATCTTCAACATCAAATTTGCCCAAATGATTCTTCTATTCCTTTCTTTCCTGCAGCATGGCTACTGTGAAAAAGCTTGAGTGAAAGTTACAGGAAAATCCCTGTAACTAGATAAATAATGACCCTCAATGGATTACTGATTACATGGAAATGTTCGGTTTGATTGATACAACTCAAAATATTATGGGTAAAAAAAGGAGATATCAATGGTTCTTATCAAACTGAAACACTTTGTTTTTCAAGATCTCTACTAAACTAACAAATTGGACAGGGACATATGACCTTAGTTGTTTATGTTTGAAGAGGGAGTGTGTCTACAAAAGCGTAAATTTGTAAAATAGAAAGTAAATGTCTACAACAGGCCATTTTAATTTCCTAACTTGACACAGTCTCTCCAAAACGTTTACTTTATTGGTTTCTTAACTACAAGTATGTAATTTGTAAGACTTGTTAATATATTGTGCACACTTCACTAGTTTACTAATGTAATGCAGGATAACCATGCACAGAGATCCAAGAACAGCAGAACATATATTCAATTACTCGGGCATTTTTTTTTCTTTTTTTCATGTAGGTTAACATGTCTTTGTTTTCTCCTATTATTTCATTATTTTGTGAAGAATGCATAACAAGGGAAGGGGTATTAGGTTGAATAACCTGAAAGTTTTTTGCATCTTACAACCAAAAGCTTGGAGTCTAGCAATGTCTCCATATGCAGCCCTTTTACCCCCTTTTAACATCTTTGCAAATCATGCAGTCAGTTCTGACTGATAGCCAGCATAAAGTCTCTTCTCCACTTCCAAACTTAAAAAAAGTATTTCACAATCATGTGCCAGTATGATCAAAAATTACAGTTCACACACTTTGAAAACCAAGACAGTCTGAATTTTAAAAAGTAAACTGTCCTTATATTTTCATCATTCTATATATGTCAGGACAGTGCCAGTTACTTAGTGAAAAAAGCAAATTTAAGGTTTCTGCAAAAGACATATTACAGCTTTCTTGTACTTGTGAACACCTAGAATACACAGGTTCTCAAGATGATTCCTTCCCTCCTCTCCCATTTATGACATTCAATGAAATCACAGAATTTTGTCAAAGTTAAAAGGGTTTCTGTCTTTTTTTTACCTTCAGCTTCATGTTAGAGGCACATACTTCTGGACTCAAGCACTATAATGCATAGTGGAAATCACCAATTAATCCAGCAACAGCAATGGAATATATTGCAAGTGGGAATAGCTATATCATTTAAAAAGGAGATGTTTCTAAACACTGTCACACTGCAATAAATATGTGATTCATGTAAGGCTTGCATTATCATGCTGAATATATATTTTTCCAGAATATGCTCAAATCATCTAAACATTGCCACAGGTTCAGCTCAATTAAAATATACCAGAAGTAGTCCAGTGGCACACACTCTTCAATTTTGCAATTACAATATATCTATAAAGCATGAGTAAACTTTTGTTTTTATACAAAACTTAACATACACACCCCAATATCCCATAACAAAACAAACCCCAAAGCTTCATTAGATACCAATGGCTTTTTTTTTTCTTTTGCTACAGTCCTATTAATATCACTAAATCCAAGGTGGCAAATATATTCCCAGGTTAAAAAAGGGATATTATCATGCACTTCAGAGTCAATACTGGAAACAGAAGTTTTTTTAATGTTTATAAGGAAGATCAGGACCAATTTTATAATGACATATATAACAAGAATAACTGTTCTGATCATGTATTTAGAATATCAGTGTCATTTTTTATAACCTACAACTACCTGCTTTAGCTTTGTTAAATAAAATTCTTTAACTCCTTAAAATTGTTAACACTAGCAACTTTTCTGCTGTTAGATCTAAGGTTTCTGTAATTTCTGAAATAATGTTTAACTGCTCTTATGTTCTGTATTTTTTCATTATATTTTTAGGGAAATAACATATACCCATTAGTACTTATGTTCAATATTTTGAGATGTGTCTAAATTCACTTTTCTAATAAAGGTTATTAGAAAGGTAAAACTAACCAAAGTTGAATCTGCCAAATACAAGTTCATATTTAAGAGTTTATGTTCCAAACCTAGATATAATGGCATAAATTTTTCCAACAAAAATGGTTTCTACATCTGCCCTGACAAGATTTAAGTGTTGTTTTGAATGTGAATGTCCTCTGTGTGTATCCAATTTACTTTTACTTAGGAATGTACAAATTATTTTATACAGCACAATGCTAGTACCACTCTGTACTATAATAAGCTTTTTTTTTGCTTTTTAAATAAATACAACAAATCCCTAGTCAGAAATAAACTGACAAAATTTACATTCTTGTCTAAAAAAGTAAATAACATTATTTAAAATGCAAATTAACTGTAAGACATATGATACAATTACATAGATACATATTAACACAGCACATTCAATTTGCAAAAAATTAATGATTACAAAGCCAATATGGATACTGCCATATATATATAGAGAGAGAGATGTATGTACAATGATTATAGCATTAATAATTGCACTATACCTAAAATCAGTTTTCAATTTTAAGGTGTTTTATGAGAGCAAAAAAAATAGCAACTGTTCTTATTATTGTTGTTCTGGAGTTGAGAGTGTTAAGGATGAAAAACATCTCATTAGTATTTATTGTTAACTTTGTTACTCAACTAATAAGTGATTCTTTTTCCACCTCTCCTCTGCTGCTGAGAAGCATCAATTTCTAAGTGCACTCTAGTGCTACTTCACATTGTAGATAATCAATCCAGTTATGTCTGACCTCTGAGTTCTCTGTAGCTTGCAAGTGATCACGCACTTTAAAAAAACCCTTTAAACCTAAGCTGCTCATCAATGTATGCTACATTTTTGTTGTTAAAAATTTACACATTTAAATTTCAAGAGTGATTTTCTCACTGTTTCATTTAAACTAATAAATCTTTCTAAAGTAAATAGAGGCTATTTTGCATGAAGCCTATCAAATGTCTGTGAATTGATTAAGAGGCAACATTATAAAGAAAAGTTCCTGAATGTGATCACTTGTCATTTCATGCTGTACAAAGCTTTGATATTATCACAGAAAACATTGTATGCAATCTCATGTCATCTCTGACATAAAGAGTTAAACTGTCTTCTATACACATATACCTAGTAGCATATGCACTCACACTGTTGTTTTGGCATTAGAAAATTGAATGCTTTCTAAAAAAGGAAACATAAAAGCTGAAACTATGTTTATCATTTGGCAGTTGACTCGATCAGGTCAGTTCCCAATCCATCAGTTTGGCATTTCAATCAGTATCTTATGTTACAAAAGTATTAGTTTTTAAAAAGCCAGATTTAGCAAGATTTTATGCAACAAAAATATTTTTTTCTACCGTGGAAAAACACACTTTAAAAAAGTTCTAACTTAAGAAAAAATACACACAACTGAAAAAAAAAAAACAAACACCACTGTTTCAGGGGAAAATGTGACATTGGCATTTGTTTGGCATTTGTGAATAAATAAAAGAGAAAATAATGGCACATGGCAATTAAAAAGAGATTCTATGATATTCCATGAACATCCTAGGTTTGCATCTTTAATTACTGTCTTCTATGCATCTTTCTGCACTGTGAAAGTATGGTTAAGTTCTAAATACATACAGAACTATTTCTATTTTGCAATCCAAATATTCTAGCCTCAGAAGTGAAGACAGAATGAAAATACACGGCAAGAATTTAAAAATCACACTATCAATACTTTTGATCTTTCAGAGAAAGTACATTCTGTAAAATTTGAATGACTAATAACTTCAGTTCTGATGATAGCATTTTTCCTGACCAAATCCCTCAACAGAAAATATTTTACTGAGGAATGCAATTAGCAAATGGCCATTGACCCTTTAAAGACATAAGGGGGGGAGGAAGGAGGGAGAGAGAAAGGATAAGGG
>NW_008589639.1:0-36903 GCF_000691845.1 Merops nubicus
GGTCGCGCCGTACCTTGGTGGCATGCGGTTGATGTGAGAAAATCTCGCCATTAAGTGGTTAAAGTTCCTCGACTTTCTCCGGCTGCCTCTAGCCCAACACCAACCCGTGGTTAAGCTTAACCACACACTTTGAACCGGTGCTATTGATTACACAGTAACGTGATTAAAAAATCTGGAGGTGATGCCGGGGGGTCAGCGTTCCTCCCAAATGATTACTCTTTATGTAGAACAATTGTTTTGGAATTATTCACTAGGCAGGAACTTGTTTTATGAGGCCTGACATTACTTCAGTTAAAACTACCGTAAAGTGGAGAAGTTCCTATGCATTGAACAAAGTCAAAATACTCTCTTTTAAATGCTTTGGAGAGAAATACATGCTTTACTAGTACGCAAGTGCATGGTCAGCAGAACTGTGACCAGCAGGGCTGCCAGCAGAGGAGACCAAATCAGAGAGTTACAGCACTTAAAACGTCTTCAATTAATATTAATAAAAGTGATGTTTGGCTGCCTGACAGCTCCCTGAGCAAAGTTAACACCACTGTGATCAGATTTCCCACAAAAGGACAGCAGGCAAGTACAGCAAGAGTATCTTACATTCAGAGCACTAGGTAAGGGCTGGGCAGGTTTGATTTCCAAGTAAGCTTGGATGAATCACTTCATTTTGCTGTAGTTCAGTTCCTCCTCAGTCAAAAGAGAGATTCTGCCCTTTCTCTTAGCCTTATATGGCCTCCTCTTACCTTTTGCAACTGTTGAAGGCAAAGGTCATCCTTTTGCAGGGAGGAACAGTAATAGAACAACGGAATGTAGATCAAAGCCTTTGAACACTGACACAAATTATAAAAGCGGGAAAGGAGTATAAACAAAGGAGGAAAGAAAAGAAAGCAAATGCTGTCAAGCTGACTGTTTGGTTGTTTGAATGTCAAAATAAGATGGGGATGGTAGAGATTAAAGTCATTCAGTTAGAGACTGATCCCCAGTGTGTCTGACCTCTTTCTGAACCCTTCTGGGAAGAGTGACTCAGCTCAGGCGGGCAGCGCCATCCTACCGAAACCTGAAACCCGCTGTTCCACGGTCTTCCTTTTGGGGTTTCCCCAGAGCCAGGCCTGCGCTGAGACACAGATCCTTTAGTAATGATGTCTGAAGCCAGTGGAGGAGTTTTGGTTGTCATTGTTGGCATGACTTGTGGATCATCGTTACAGGTAGCAGGTAGCCAAGGTGGTATCTGGGAAAGCCACTGGCAATTTCTAACTACAAAACTTAAATAGCAAAATGACATGTCCAGAAGGCATGTTAAGGTTTGTGACAGTCATGGACTAATGAGATTTTGATTCACTAATGAGTTTTTGATAACTTAGGTATATTAAAAAGAACTCTGAACATGAATTTTGAGAGGGGTTTCCCTCTACCCTTGCACAGTGGAAGACATGTATTTGCTACAATCATTAGAAAAATTCCATAGCTGATCATTTTTGTTTTACCTTTATGAAGCCAGGCAGAATACTTTGCAGGCTTTTAGTTTTGTTCCAGCTAATCTCTCTCTTGCCTTGAGCTTCCTATTCAGTTAAAGCCCAAGAAACTAGAGTCTAGCAGGCTGTTAGGAGGGGATTCAGAATAACTGGTTGTGCTTTCAAGCTTTTCAAAGAAAGGTTAATGAAATATGTTGTTTTCACCTCAGTGTATGAAGGATGACTTTTTAAAATTGGTAGCTTAAGGGGAGCTGAAGAGAGAGAGAGGAAAGAACTGAGAGTAAATAGTGATACAATGAAGACAGAGAGAACTGGAGTCCATGCAACATCTTATTCTATCAATCAGCTCCAAAATAAAAAAAAAAAAAAAAATCCAGGAAATCTGTAGAACCTGTAGGAGTTCAGGGATAATTAGGTGTATTGCTTGCTTTTCTTTGAACTTAGGGAGCAAAAAGCAAAGTTAATGTCAAATCATAAAGTAAGAGACAAATTATTTTTTCTTCCTGGTCCCTTTCCCTCACTAAAAGCTATCAACATGAGAAAGTGAAAGGTAGCAAGTGGAGGTAGAAGGAAATATATTTCAGAGGAGAAATCGCTCCGTCTGTCACTGTGAGTTCCAGGCTCTTAAAATCACTGAGAAGTCTTATGTGTAGGAAAAAAAAAAAAAAAAAATTCACTGTGGCACGTAACTGCAATAGGTTGACATAGCATGTAGTTTTGGGTGTATTTCACCAACGCCAATTATCTACTACTCTAAAATTGCAGCCTTGCCAGCTATTGTATGTGGATGCTTGCGTTCACCCTTGTAAAACTGAAACCAACTCACCCATAAGAAGACAGCAGATCAATACCAAGGCAAGCATTTTCCTTGAAGCCAAATTTCCAGCAAAGAATCTTGAATGAATCCACAAAATATAAGGAATTTCTCTAAAAATAGCACATAGATAGAGCTGAAATGTATCCATTGTAAGACTCAGGGACGCATACATGAGGTAGTGATCAGTAGGTGAACAATTTTGGGACCACAGTGGTCTAAGAGGGAAATCAACCACTTGCCTTGTGTTCTTCCATTACCCCTCTTCTAGGTATCTCATGTAAAGCACCATGGCTAACTCAGTTAAGAAACCAAAAATAAGGAAGAAGATAAAAGAAGAATCCCCCCTCCCCCTCAATTTGTACACGACCAAAAATTTTTAACAGGCACTGGAATTCTTCTATTTTACTTTGGTATTTGCCGAGGTTTCAAGTAGTATGAACTTACAGATGCATGCAAAGGACATCTTGCAATGCACAAGAAACAACATAAATGTACTGAAAACAGGAAACTAAACACATACAAGAAAGCCCACTCCTGTTCAAACTATATTTGAGCAAGCCTTAAACAAATTAAAGACTTATTTTAACAAAAGCTAGCTCTTCAAACACTTACCTCTTTACTTCCAACTCATAGTGTTTGCTGTTGTGATTTTTAATCTTCTTCCTGGAAATGTAATCGAGTTGTGCGATTCTGGCCTAAAACGGGGAAAAAAAAATCTTAGAGGAAAACAGTACTGCCCTGTTCAGTCACAAAGCCTCCCTCTGCAAAATTTACTCTGGTAGGTCTACTAACCTGTGGGAGAAATCAAGAATGACCTGGACCTTCATCTGCAAACTGAGTCCTTTCAGAGGTAGATCAAAGGGTGTGTAAAGGGGCATCTCTGATTCAGCAAGACCTCTTGGTTCTCTTAAAGTCCCACTCCCTCTAGGACTTTTGATAACTAAAATGTTCTGGTCCTCAGCACCTGACAGACTGTGCCTTCTGCAGCCCACCTCTGTTCACAAGGGTTTGTGTTGGGAAACATCATTGCGTAGCAATGGATGAAGACATTAAGCTCTTCGTAATCCCATGCTCATATTCACAACCTGCAAAGGCAGAGGTGCTACCATCAAATAGTTCAAAAGTTAAAACCAAGATTGAAATCACAATCACAAGATTAAAAAATAATGCTGCTGGTGTCTTTATATTTGGATAAAGATTATGTTGCATTCAGACATCCTGTATATACCACCCTCTGTCTTTGAATGTATGAAACAGTGAGCAAGTATTTTATCGACTCACAAATGCATGGGAAGAGGTAATTTGGAGTGGTACTAAAAAGCTGATAAACATCTGCTTATTCTCTCTTCTTTTGTTGCTTGATAATAATAAGGCCCCTGATGAGGCAAGCGTGTGCACACAGGTTTTCCAGACCAGCACCCTGAGGAGTCCGACTTCTCACCATCTCTTTGCTGAGCCTGATATTCTTCATTATCTTTCTGAAATCAGCAGCTCCAGCAGTAAGAGAGATGCACACTAGTTTGGGAATTCAGTAGTTCAGTGCTGCCCTGGAGGAAGGGTTTGCTGCTGACTGAAGGGGATTCCCACAGCATTACACAACCAGAAAATGCCTGAGTCATATGGCATGAGGTTTTAAAGATCAGCCCTCTCCTCAGGGGAAGAATGTTACTTTATTTCTCTGAGCTGTTCTGAGGTAAGTTTATAAAGTGAAAAGGAGAGTTAAGGAAGTTATGTCATGCCAGTAAAGACATTTGCTTTCTGCTTTAGCTAGCTTTTGAGTTTTAGTTGGAAAGCGGTGCTGTCGCGCTTTGCATTTCGATCTTGTAGCACAGGGAAGTGTGTTTTTAATCACAGAATGTATCAGCAGTTAATAGCCAGGCAAAAGGTAGGAAATATTTTTTATTTGTTTAGTACTTAATACAAATGTATTACAGTGAGAGCCTGACCCCACTAAACTCTGCAGATTGTCTTCTCCCCTCTCACAGGCAGAGCAGCACGCTGTACTCATGAGGCTCAGGATATACTGCTTGTGCCTGTGAAACGGAGAGAAGAGGAAGAGATCAAGAAGGAAAAAAGAAACACCTCCCTCTGTTGATCATTCTGAATTAGAGCATTGTTTAGGATATTTACTGGTGAATTTTTCAACCAGAATAGGCCTTCCTAGAGCCAAATACATTTGAGCCCATTGTGGTATGTGACATGAATGCTATGGTATTTAAATATATATTAAAAAAAGTTGTAGTAATTAATTTACAGTAACTGTCTGATGAAATAAAGTCTCCTAGAAACAGAGAGGAAGTATAATCAGTTAGTGATGGCATGCCTACTTAGAGCAGCTTACATAAGCAGCAGAAATAAGGATGTGCTTATGTGGATAGGTAAACTTCTCATTTCTCCTGTAGATTAACTTGTCATCATTTGGGGTTTAAACCCCAAGCCCTGAATTAAGGTTGACATATGGGTGATTCCCACAGCCCTTCATACAGAGGGGTGAGTTTGCCTTATAGCTTCCCCCCAGGGTGTGGCCGGGCCGGCAGGGAGAGCCACAAGGGAAATGAGCCCCTGGGGTCCAGCACTGAGTTGACAAAGGTCAGGTGTCTGCTTGGGGATAAAAGCTGGGACCACTGGCAGGGAGTCAGGAGTGTCTGTCTGTGGAGTGCACTCCCCAGAGCTTCCTGGTTCAGGGCAGACCTCCTGACTCTCCCTGGAGCTGGGCCCCGGCCTGTTTAGACCTTTGCGAACGCAGGCCGATCGTGTGAGAGTCGCCATGTGGGCACCTTTCTCTTATGTATTTAACTGGCTGGTCTGGCTGTTTCCCATGCCAACTATGGGCAACCTCGGCTCACTGTTTGTACCACCTGTTGTGGGTCGAGTTGTGTCGTTTGTGGGATTGTTGGGGGTGGCGTCGATCATGTACCAGCTGATTGATCTGTTTGTACCCCCGGCGGTCATTCATATCATAATGCTTTTGTTTACAATACAGTCTGCGTATTGGATTCTCTTCTTGCTGGTGCTATCATTTTTGTTAGGCCTGGTCATTGGCAAAACACCAGGTCATTGTTTCTAAGACAAGGCATGCCTGGATGTAGGAATTTGATCATTAATTTAAGATAGCCTGAGCGAGCTGTTGGTATTTGAAATAGTTGTGTTAACAAAAGATTACAGTGACAGAAAACACCAAGTTCCTCAAATACTGACATTTAGATGCAGAATTGTTTGAAAGATACAATTTTTGGTGTAGGAAGTTTCAAGGTTAAAACAGATTAATTCTGTGAGTCATCCTTTCTTGAAGAGCACACCCTAAGGCACATTACCTGATCAAATATTATTTCTGAAAGGCTTGCAGCACTGGAAAACAACTTACAAAAAAACCTCTAGAAAACAGGAGTGTCCCAAAATAGGTGCATGTAAAATAACTCATCTTTGTCCTTTAAGTTTTTGTCTAACATATATATTTGTACTGTGGGCAAGTACAGGCTTTGTCCACATGAAAATGCCCAGGAGACAATCCCCAGCCTCCTACCTGAACAAAAGCCAAGCTGAACACACAGTTGTGCTATGAAAAGGAGATTGTGTCCCCTTTCTGGCTCGTGGCACTGGTCTAGACCACTGGCCTTGCTGTTTTGACACAACTCTGCTCAGGGTTAGTTGAACAGATGCATCCTGGCACCAGGTAGTTAATAGGCCCAGCACAAGGGAGTGAGGAAATAGTTGGGAGATGAAGGGTTGAGGCTGGGGTAGAAGAGAAGCAAAACTCATCCAGTCCAACAGCTGTAAAATCAACTCTTCTGCAAATCTCAACCTGCAGGACTGCCTCACCCTTAGCAACATCCCTCTATAGTACCTGAATGAGGCCATAATACTTACTGAAAAGCACAAGTGGAGACTTGTGACATGACCTTCTGAGTCCCATGTATTACCAGAATTTTAAATGGATGTTGCCAATACTACTCAGGGTCTTGATGAACAAAATCCTCATCAGACCTCGAGGCCCTGTCTTGGCTCCCTCAAAAGTCTTCAAAGGCATCTTCCCACTGGGACATCTTCCTATGGACACAGACTAGGATGGTTAAATAGCCTTGTCTTTAAGCTTTTACAAAGCATGCCTGAACTAAGAGAAGGCTCAAAAGTAGACCTTTGAATTTCATAAGACTTCAGAAAAAAGTATACGGATTCACTCAAACCAGATGAATAAATGCTGCCACCACCATAGGTTCTGTTTGAAATGTGAACTCAAATAATTAGCTATTAAAAAAAAAAAAAAGGCAGAAAAAAAAAAAGCCTAACAAGGTTTGTCTTTAGGACCTGAATCTCTCCTACCCATCTAATGGAAATAACTGCTATCAGGGGGTCAAACATAACAAATAAAAAAGGTGGAAACAAGCTGCTTAAAGTGTTTTCTCAAGCAGCCTTATGACTAAGGCCATATAGCTCCTGTCTGCTATTGCATTGCTTCTCTTTCCTTATATATTTTGATCATTTTTATCCTTATCTTAAGTGACAGGAAACTATTTGCTTCTGTTGGTTTTGGGTGTTTTTTGTTTGGTTTGGTTTGTTTTTTTCCTTGATGGTTTACTGAGCTCTGGCACAAGACAAAGGGCAAAAGTTCTGGGGAACCTGTGAAGGCAGAATGTAGGTTGGTTTAGGGTGCCATGAAATGACAGCCTGTGTTTAAATCCTGCTGAGAAACTGGGTCCTTCACAGGAAGAGCCTAGATAGGCCTTGCAAAAAAACCACCACATAGTTGAACAGAGCTAAACAGAAAGGGGAATGAAAAGTCAAAGAAGTTGTCAAAAGACATCTGTTTACTTCATGCAGAACAAATAGTTTTTCTGGATTCCAAATTGCAACTTGGAAGGAAGAGGAACAAACACTGCAGACAGGCATGTAACTGAACCTCGGTCTGTGAATGTCAGCTGGTTTGCTTTACAGGTTCTTCCAGGGGACTTTTGCTTGCTGTTCAGCAAGTATTTTTGGAGGAAGAGGAAGAGAATTGCATGATTATATTTGTCTAAGCCTTCCAGCTTCCAAGTGACGAGGTACAAACCAAGATTCAGGCAAAGAATCTTGCAAATTGACAGAAGATTTGGAAGCAAAGCTAGAGACAATTTTTCACATGGAGAGCCTTAATCCCATACCAAAACTATGTGGGCCCTATGGGTGCTTGCAGAGACCACTCCTGTCCTAACTTAACCTCACTGGTGACAAAAGACCTGAGGGGAAGTCACATCTTGGCTTTTCCAAATCTGAACAGCTGAATGCAGGCAGGGGCCAGTCTGAACTTTTTATTGACTCCTGAAGGAAAGATCTCGGTCTTTGGTTGTCCATAGCTGTGAAATGTCCTTTAAAGCAAATGTTTTCAGAATATCCAGTTTGGCAGGGAAAAACTCTCAGAAAACCCATGAATTAAACTCAGTATCTGGGTGCTAAATAGATCTCTGAGTTGACTACTGCTATGCTACTTTGCGTGGGTGAAAGGATCATGCTCCACTTTGCCATCTGTGTAACACAGTGGCATTATGTGCCACTGTGATATGGGGAAGAACTATTGGCAAGGTTTAACTGCAGGCATGCAGGTTGGAGTGTGTCTCCTAAAGCACAGAGAGCTCAAGCACTCAGTCTCACGAGGTGTATTCCCAAGTTGGGCAGCTATACAACTGGCAAGCTGAGAAGTGGGAGGAGAATGAAATAGAGAGTAGGACTTTCAAGATAACATTGCAGCTTGCAGACTGAGACATGAATTAATTGCTTTACTGAAAGGGATTCTGGATGCTAGGATAACTGTACCCAATTTTAAAATATGCAGTTAAAAGCACTTAGGTCCCTGAAGTGCTGGGGTTAAAGCCCCAGCCCTGAAGGGGGGTTGGCATATGGATAATGTCCACCATCAGGCAAGAAAGACCCTCCTGATTGGTTTTCACCCAGGGTCTGGCCAGCCTTGGGTGGGAACTGATCAGGAGATCACCCCCAGCTTCCACATTAACTTGGAGGTGGGGCAAGAAGCCACTTCTATAAGAGCTGACTCTGTCTTGCAGTGGAGTTGGGAGGTTTGTTTAGGTACTGTGTGTGTTCTACGGGTGAGGGGTTTCCGGTTGTCAAAAGGATTTCCTGAGTCCTCACAGCAAGCAGAGTTCCCACTAATGGTGGGGCATGATTGAGACAGGAAGGGAATTCTGAGGCTTTCTCCTGGCAGTTACTATATGATTGGGATTGGACTGATTGCCTGGATCTATCCTTCCTCCATGGCCTGGTTCTGGAATTGACTTGCTCCCTTCTTTGCTGTGTTATGTGTCGTTAATGGATACATTGGTCTATTCATTCCTCTAGTGGTGGGCCACCCTGCATCTCTTGCATATGATCGAAGACCAGAGTGGGGGGTCTGGCTCATGTGTTGCACATTAATGATCATATGCTTCCTAGTCGGGCAAGCAGTCAGCAGGAGAGTCCCTGAGATCTAAAATAAGCCTCAAATCACCACTCTTTCAGGAAGTAACGAGAATATAGTGACTGTTACACCCCTTTCTCTAAAGGTGGATATGAACTGGATCTGTCACTCTCAGACTGAGCAATATAACTTACAAGGATCTCCAACAGGAGATTGAATAAGGTCCCTGAAAAAGAACTAGGCAAGGTGGGTTCAGACATGGTAATGCTTTTAGTTAGTCTAGAACTAAATTGCTATCACTAAACTGAGATTTTAAACCATCTCACTAAACTGATATTGTTAGTTGTGACCACCATTTCTTGTATGCTCAGCCTTTAGTTGAAAAGCTGGGCTGGTACCAACACATGCTCTATCTTCTTCATCAGGGCAGTAAAGGTTATGGCAGTGGCTCTGCAGGAGAGGAGACCCTGGCACTACAAGAAATGTGTCTACAGGCAGCCAGACTTTCAGAGCAGTATATAGAACCCCTGCAGAAGGACCAGAATGAAGAGGAAGAGTGGGATGAGGGAACACCAGTCATACCAACAAAGTGAATAAGCTTTTAGGAGGTCAAGAAGTGCCTTAACAAAAAATATGGCAGTTTGCTAGGAAGGCATGAAAGGAAATGGGCTATGACTCAGTCAAGAAATTCAGAAGAACTGAGAGGAGTTGCACTCTGCTCCATTTACAAACATGTAGGGCAGAGGGACAGGAACAACTGATGCAGCCAGGGTGAAGAACAGCCTAGGCAGTGCAGCATGTACCTGCAGGCTGCTTATTGGGGCTGCGAATTGAGGTTTGTATTTGAAGGATAATTTAGACTGTATTCCATTTAATACATTTACAACCTTAATACCAGCACAAGTTAAGCAAGAAAAAAGGGGAAAAAAAAAAAAAAAGAGCAGGGCCCCAGTACTGCAGACTGAGCTATGGCAAAAAGCCACAGATGTTTTCTGGGGCTTCATTTGCAGGACTGGGGCCTGTAAACTCAAAGGAGGGAATTAACTCCTAAGAACTTTCAGTGGAAAAAAGAGGAAGGCAGGTGCAAGAGAATATGTGTGTGTGCACATATGCCACACACAGTTTTTCACAAGTGATGATTTAAGAAAATCTTTCTGAGCTGCTCATGGAAAGATTTAAGTGTTTTGAGGCATCATCATTCTGGCAGGGGAGAGGCACAAAACTGCTAACATCTTTTAGATTTTTCAGCTTTCCAACTGTGAACGTTCTTATGTGTGTTTTACTTCTACACAAAAAGATAAGAAACTGTGTGCTCACTGTGATCTTTATCATACATGGGAAGGAAGAAACATCATATAGAGGTATGAAATCCCCTCCTTTTTCCCCCTTCTGGCTTTTAAAAAAAAAATTCTCGAGCTGCATAAGAACACAGGGCCAGGGACACAGAGGTTTGACAGCAGAGATGACTGGAGGGTAGCACCTTAGATTCTACCAGGGTACAAACAAAACTAGTTTACCTAGCAGGATTTTTTTTTTTTTTTTTCTGGCCATTTTATGCATACATTTTACATGTACCATAAAAGATCTTTGGCTCAAAATGATAACAGGCACCTTCCTTGGGATATCAGACAGGGTCTTAGGACTAGATCTGTCCCAGGATTGCTTATATGACAACTTCCCTCAAATGTCTGGACATTTGGGAGCTCAGTATATACACCTTTCATGTATTATGAAATGAACAATCTTCTCGGTGTAAGGTTATGTAGATGGAGAGTGTCTGCTCCTTTAAGGGTATCTAGTTCAGGAGCTATTCCAGCAAGGTTATCTGATTAGGGACCTTGTCAATTAGGAAACTAAGGAGAAGAGAGGGAAACTAGAAATGACGTGTATAGAGACACAGGCCTGACAAACCAAACCACATTACTCATGCTGTTAGAGGGTCTCTCCAGAAACTACAGTCACTCCTCCCAGGACTGGGAAGTCCCAGCCTGGAATTTGCAACTGATTAAGACTGTGAACCAGGGGGATCCCAGACACCCAGCTGGGAGGTGTTTAGGAATCAGGAGAGCCCTGCAGACCCATGAGAGGATGTGCAGAGGGAAGGGGAGGCAGGAAGGAACAAAGGAGGAGGCTGTAAAAGGGGCTGGTTTTATGTAAAATAAAAATCTGTACACTCGTCTGGCTCAGTCAGCCCTGTGCCTAATCACTGCAGCCTGTCCTATCTTCTTGTAGCTTCTTAGTAAATCTTAATTATTTCTCTGTGTAATCTCATTCTCTATCCCTTGTGCACATGTACGGCAAGGACTAAGTGCCAGCTCCCGGTGAGAGCTGTGTGTGTGAGACTGGATTTGATGCCAGCTCCTCCTAGAGTCAGGCCCGGGATGTGGTGTCAGCTCCTGGAGTCGGGGGTCTTTAACCTCCAGCCACTGGGGGGGAAAAACGAGCATGAGGTGAGTTGAGTGGCTCAACACTGCAGGTCACAGCCTGTGTGCCTGGTGGGGACTGTGTGCAGGGGGAATGACGTATCTGTGGCTCCCCTGCTCCTAGTGAGTGTGTGGGGAAGTAATGTGCATTTGCTGGCAAACCGCGGGTGGGACTAGCCAGCAAGCAGGTGGGCAAGGGTTTACTACTGCTTGAACCTGCACGCAGAAAAGTACTAGTGACATCCCTCAGCCTAGGCAGAGACGGCTGGTCCTGGGCTGGGCTCTGGCAGCCGGGCAGGAGGGAGTCCTGGACAGAGCAGCAGGAGAAGGGCAAAAAAACCACGGAAACTGGCAAACCTAACAGTGAACTAAACACATGAAATCTGTTATAGTGTTAATGAATACTGACATTTTATTTCCTGTGGCATAGACCTTGTGGCATGCTGCAAATCAGTAACAAAAAATACCTGAAAGCTTTTTGGACAGGGAAATCTTTCCAAAGTGTTACTGTATCACTAGAACACGGTACCCTAACTTTTATGTAGAAATGCTAATCAGAGACCACCACACCACCCCCAAACCCAAGGAAACAACAATGCTAAAACAAAATGGCTGAGAGCGTTTATAAGTATCAAGTAATATAGGTACAGATATATATTCAGCCTAACCTAAATTTAAATGTGCAAGATTCAAGGATTCTGTGCTACAATGACTGGATTCAGGACATTTATTTAAAGATGAGTTAATACCAGAGTTGCCAGTGGATATCCTAAAAGAAATCATGTTGGAGGTTCCTTTAATATGAGCACCTATGCAAGCCGGCAACAACACATGCCTAAGCAGCCACATGATGTTCAAATAACTGACAAACAGCTGTGGCCCTCTCTCTATTTGGTATTACAGAATAATAATAACCTTTTTGTTGTTAATGCTTATGGCACTTATGTGCAGAGCACAGAGATAATTGCTATACGTAAAGTACAGGTTTCTTTCAGAAGTCATTAGCTAAAAAGTGTTTTTAAACAACATTAAACATTTAAACACTGACCTTGAATCTCATTTGGAAATAGAGGAGAGAATTTTTTTATTTATTTTTATTTTTTAAAAAGAACAGTACTCTGGCATACTTTAAATTAACAGCTTAGCGTTACTACACAGCCTGTCAGTTACAAATATTAATATGGATTACGGGCAAGGATAAAGTCATCATGGCAGAACATCACTAGCTAAATAGTTTGGATGTTTAAGTATGAAATTATTCTCCTTTTAAGAGATTGTTTCAAGAATCTGATAAAAAGAAGAACGTATTTCTACAAGGCTATTTGAATATTGCCCCTGTCCTTGACTCATCTTAACTCTTGGGTGAGGATTTTTAATCTGCTGCTACTGGGCCAGCAGAGGGAGCTCAAAACATTAGGTACCAACATTGCTTCTGGAAAGGTATGCCAGGAAAAACCCCCACTTTTCATCTGATTGGAAAACAATGCCTGGTAGGGTAAGTAATTACACTTAATGAAGGAAAGGGAATACGGTTACTGGAAGCTAAGCAAAGCTGCCACTGACAGCATTTTCTTTTGGAATCTGCTTTGCTTTTGCTGTCTTAGGCAAAAGGCATCAGCAAGGCAACAGAATTGGATCTAGTACCCATTACAAGATTATTTCTGAGATGCCAGAAACTGTACAAAAAAGAAAACTACTTGAAAGTACAGGGTTTTTCAAGTTTGGTGTCTCCATGACAAAACATTGGTACACGAGCAGAAGTTTCCCTGATCCTATGCCATTCCCTGTCAGATTACTACATCATGTGTTCCTTATATCATGGTAGCTTCCGATAATTGCTGTTAATTTTGCATTTTCTGATGGACGCTTAGATGATCATTTTGGTACATCAATTCAACATCACTGAATTCCCATAGTCTGTACTTCTCTATATTAAAATCAGGGTTTCCTGTATTACAGTTGTTTCCTGTGCAAGAAAACAATTGCTTGTCAGTGATTTCAAGATCTTTTGTGTTCTGTTGTGAAATCAAGATACTTTGAGAACACAAATTCTGCTAGTGTAAAGTTAGTCAAAATATTTTCCAAGAATATAAATAAAATAATTTGTCCTGACCACCCACAGTATCATGTTGGTTTTTAAATGGGATATTAGATACCTAGGAAATACCATCTGTGATGAAAACAAGAATTTACCATGACCACCATTATGCTAATATAATTGGAAAGCCTTCCTCACCGAGATCTGTGTGAAATTCATTTGACAGCTAACTGCAGCATCAGATGCAGAGACAACATCAAGAAGCAGTTCTACAAAGACCAACTAGGTTTCCATGGCTTTGCCCTGCATTTATTACATACTGCACATGTCCCCAGTTCTGTAATCCAAACATCTGGAGTAAATAAAGGGTTGATGGTCTAGAAAAAGATCTCTTGCTAGAAAATTTGCAGGCAATCTTGCTTCCATGTCTAGAAATCTACTTAAAAGACTCAGAACTCAGACTGTGATAATCCCCTAAATCTTTGAAATTTAAGATTATGTCACAGACAGCAATGGCAAATAAGCTGTTTGTCAAGAAGTGGCACCTCTAACCCCTTGGGATTCTGAAAGAGTGTCACTGCACTTCTTTTAGTCAGGTGCTATGGATAGAGAAATTTGGGGGAGGGACAGGTAGACAGTTAAGAAATGCAAGTTAAGTATCATAGGAACTTAATTTCATTCTGATGACTATCAGCCTGCAACAAGAGTATGTTTTTCCTTAAAAGTTTACCAAACAATACATCTTGTAGTGCCAAAACCTATCAGTCAGAACTTTTCCAGGCTGACCTGCAACCCTAACAAACTGTGATTGTCAGGACTATGACAAATCTCGTATTCCTCTAGCTCAACTGCTCAGCACTGAGATGAATTTTCATGTGGCTGCTTACCAGCTACCTCATGGTTTGAAGCTTGCTGCAATTATACTTTTAATGGGACCTTGACAGAACACCTGGGGAAAAAAAAAAAAAAAAAAAAAAAGCCAACAAATGAACAAAACACACAACAAACCAAAACCCTCCCCAAACCAACAGAACAAGAAGTAGTTTAGATCACTTCTTAAATGTTGTCCAATATTGCCCAAAAAGAGAAACACAGAAGGGCTGAGATTGGAAGGCACCTCTGGAGGATATCCAGTCCAACCCACCTGCCCAAGCAGGGCCACCTGGAGCTGGCTGCACAGCTCTTTGTTCAGATGGTTTTTGAATTACATCCAAGGATGGAGACTCCACAACCTCTCTGGGCAACCTGAGACAGTGCTTGGTCACACACACAGTGAAAATGTGTTTCCTGATGCTCAGATGGATCCATTGCCTCTGGTTTTGTCACTGTGCAGCACAGAGAAGAGCCTGGCTGTGGTCTTCTTCACTCTCCCTTCAGGTATCTGTGTGCATTGGTAGGATCCCCTTGAGCCCCCTCTCTCCAGGCTGGACAGTCCCAGCTCTCTCAGCCCTTCCTCATAGGAGAGATGCTCCTGTCCCTTTATTATCTTCATGGCCCTTCACTGGGCTCTCTCCAGTGCATCCATGTCTCTCTTGTACTGGGTAGCCCAGAACTGGACACAGCACTTCAGGTGTGGCCTCACCAGTGCTGAGTAGAAGTCAATCATTAAAGTCATTAATCTCTAAAAAAGGCACATATGCCCCAAGACTGACTGACTTTTCTTCATTTACATCAAACGCTCCATTACCAGGCACTACTGTACCTACGAGTTTCATCTTGACTGAAAAGCATCACTGGCACATATTAAAAAAAAAAAAAAACTTGTTCTGACAGGAAGAACAGTGCGTAGCCATCTACAGCAATTCCCCTGCTCCCTCCTACCCAAAAGGCATTGAAATACCTAGGAAAGTGAAACAATCCTACTGTCATGCATCTTCCTATTTTTTTTTTAAAGTCCAAATGTCAAACAGCAGTACGGAAGACTTTCAAATGTCCCAAAATACCTTGGTATGAACTACAGTCGAGTGCTAATGGCACTGCATAACTATTTAGTAAAGCACCCTTGCGAAAATGAACCAGTATCCCATGGAGATTTACCACTCAAGATGTTCTCTGCTGACTGTTTTTATCTGTACATTCTTACCAATTCAACATGAAGCGTAGGATTCTGTAATTATACATATGAAAACAATCCTAATAACAAAATCCATTCCAAAAACAGAAGTAATGGGAAAATCACAGCATGCATGACCCAGCTGACAAAATCATTGCCAGATGTTTCCTTCCAACTAACAATCCTGTGAGAAGAAACTTCTGCTTCATCGCCCTTCCCCACACCGAGTCTTAAAGCCGATTGTATTACAGCTTTTCCACAATATCAGCGTTAGTTACGTGCTTCTACTTTCAAAAACATTGGCTTAAGTTGCTTGTGATTTTTGCCATCAATACTGACAAACCAACTCTATATTGTCCAACTGAAAGTATTCCATTATTAATGGGGCTGTATCTCATCCCACTGAAAAATTTCAGTTGAGAGAGTCAAATATAGTTCCTCCTCAGACTTCCTCCATACCACATAATAAAAGTCTTCTATTGTTAGAAATATTTTGAACAAGGAAAGAGAAAAACACTTAAAAGGGTCTTATTCTTTAGAAAGACTTTGGCACTTGAAAAAGAGACATTTAAACAAAGTTCCTTTTTCTGTAATAAACTACTCTTAGAACATGAACTGTGAAAGTTCTGCCCAATTATTTTTCTACTACTTCTGGATATATCAGAAACGTATCAGAATGAGATTGTCTGAGGTATTTAGGAACTTAATTTCCCCGTTTAAGTATCTGATATTGTGTAAACAGAATGAGTATTTCCATCTAAACAGCTGTGGTTTTGCTTCCTCTGGCAACACTGAGAAGAACCGATACAAGATTTTCTGCATCCTACCTTATAACCCAACTTCAAGGACACAAATATCCACTACCACACATTTGGTTCTACCTTGGGAAGGAAAACATGGATTGCATGCCAGTTTCAGAAGCACTCAGGGTAGGCTGTTTTGCCATCATTTGAAACCTGACAGTGAAATCCTTCACATTAAATAGCTTTCTTCCAGAGTGCTGAAACTCCAGGAGGCAAACAAAATCTTGTGTCACAGAAAACAGTTATCAAAATAACAGCCTACAGTTAGTTGTGGAAGTATCAGATGAAAAATTTTGCCTAGATGAGCAAGGGAAAAACCAAAAGAACCTAAACCCCACCACACCTTACTTCAGTAAATGTGTTTGGAGCAGCTTCACTTCTGAAAATCCTCAAAATGAAAATATGTCCCCAAACTCTACTGTAGAAGTAGGTCACAAATGAAAAAAAACAGACTGAAATTGAAGTCATCCAGGAGAAACAGCATCAAGGGAGGCCAGCTACAGCGTAAATTATGGAGAGGAACAGCTGCATAAACATGTTGCATCCTTACAGCAAACTTGGATTATGCTGCAGAAACCACACAGACAACTTCAAACTGTCTTACGTTCCAGTATTTTGCAAAAATTCCAAGAGAGAAGCTATTTACTGAAGAAAACGAGCGGAATGCTCACGTTCAGCATTCTCATTTTAAGACATGATTCAGAAAATGAATTAGCACTTTCCTTCTGCTTTGTCTAAATCATGCAACACTCCCAATATAAGCCCTTGTTAAGTTTATATATGATACTCTTCACACAAGGTTTTCTAGGCAGGACACTAACTGAAGACTCATGCGAACTTCCTAAGTATCCATGGTGTAGCTTCAGTGTCACTACATCAAAAAGATACGGAACCAAGAAAGGGATAAAGAAGTAAATGTGCAAAATTTATTACCTTCTTCAATGGACACAGGGAAGTAAAATATACAAAATTAGGTCACATCTTCAAAATTAAAAAAAATAATGTACAAACACCAACTCTTTAAAATAAAGAGCCCACATGAAGCTCAAAACTAGTTTACCCTAAATCAAATTCTTCATAAAAAATAAGCTACTTCAAAAAAATTGCATACCACTTTCTCCTTATGAAGTAAATGGAAACATTATTGCAGCAAATCCTTATAATTTGTACAAAGAAAATATTGTACAAAGAAAGTACTGTTGGCAAAATGAGACTAAGCTGAAAAAGCTTTGAGTAAGAAGCATCCTCAACATTTGTTAAAAAGCATTTTCTAATTCCAACAGGAGTCCTTCCAATGACAGACCTAAGTTTCCTCCTTGTTGAAAGAGATTTGCATTTCTAAATAAAATTCCATTAGAAGTATTTTATACTCCTGGTTACGCAGCCACGGGGCAGGGGAGGACCACTCAAGAATAGGCCTCTTAACATGACCTGTCATTCAAAGCAGCAGTACTCTGTAATTACTTGCAGTGTAAACCTTGCTTGGAAACTTGTTGTTGCTTATCCTAAGTGCAGCACAAACCTGCATTTTCTTCTGCCTGTGTAAACACTGTAGGGTTCAGTACTGGAATTTAAGGTTTCTGTCACAGTATGACTGGCATTCAAAACAGACCTCTATGATAGTGAGAAACTCTTCCTATGGAACAGAGTAGGCTCTTGGTGAGGTTATCAGGTTCAAGTATATAAATTGTACAGATCTGCTCCTCTTTAAGCGCATGGTATTCTCTTTAACAGGTGATGGAAAGTCAGTCAGAGTGGTGTAAGGTACGAGGAGCCCACCATGTCTCAACATCAGTCAGCTTGCAGCAGAGGGTACGTAACTTTCCACTAACAAAGTGCATATTTGAAAATCTGAAGCAAAGCTCCCAAAGTCACGCTGTCTTCCTTACGCTGTGCCTTTTATAATAAAAAAGTTTTAAGTGTTTATTACACTGCTAGTTCCATATATGAATTTTGTTTTCTTAGAAGTTATACTGTTTCCTTTTCTAGTGTTTCTTCTGATGCTTTGGTCCCCGAAGTATCGTCGTCGTTAGAATAATTTCCTGAATCTCGACTGCTCTGTTTAGAATGTTTGTAGTCTTTAAAATCAATTTGATTTACTACTTCTGTGATGATGGGCTCAATCACTGAACAATCTTCTATTGCTTCTTCTGCAGCTGACAGATAAGGACTGCTGAAGAACTGCTGTCCAAACCCCTGCAAAAGTGGAAAAGAAAGTGATGAACGTTCAGACATAATACCTAAATAATGACCCACTTAACACCACAGCTGTACAAATCTGATTTATGGTATTCAGTAGCATCAGGACATTTAGTGCCTATAATATGCCATTTGTTTCCCCAAGTTCACAAACTCAAAGTTAGGATGAAGTTCAGTTGCACTCATATAATCAGATGCTAAATAATGACTCTAACATTAATCTTAACCATTTTGCTATGCTCGTAGTTGTCAACCTCTGAAATGCTGGGGTTTGAACCCTGAGCCCCCGAATTAAGGTTGACATATGGGTGATTCCCACAGCCCTTCATACAGAGGGGGTGAGTTTGCCTTATAGCTTCCCCCCAGGGTGCGGCCGGCCCTGCAGGGAGAGCCAGAAGGGAAATGAGCCCCAGGGGTCCCGCACTGAGTTGACAAAGGTCAGGTGTCTGCTTGGGGATAAAAGCTGGGACCACTTGCAGGGAGTCAGGAGTGTCTGTCTGTGGAGGGCACTCCCCAGAGCTTCCTGGTTCAGGGCAGACCTCCTGACTCTCCCTGGAGCTGGGCCCTGGTCTGTTTAGACCTTTGTGAATGCGGGTCGATCGGTTTAGAATCGCCATGTGGGCACCTTTCTCTTATGCGTTTCACTTGCTGGTCTGGCTGTTTCCCATGCCAACTATGGGAACCCCTGGTTCACTGTACCACCTGTTGTGGGTTGAGTCATGTTGTTTGTGGGATCGTTGGGGGTGGTGTCGATCATGTATGAGCTTGTTGACCTGTTTGTACCCCCGGCGGTCATTCATAAAGTAACATTTCTGTCTACAATACAGTCTGCATATTGGTTCATCTCCCTGCTGGTGCTATCATTTTTGTTGGGCCTGGTCATTGGCAAAACAACCTCCTATATAATGCAGTATTTAATTGATTATAGCCTTACAAAGCCAAACAAGAACTAAAGGAAAATCCTAGTTCAGAATCCTTTTGAAGATCATGTGGTAGTATAGGAATAATAGGCATGTTTGCAAAGTCCACAGATCATTATCAGTTATAAAACAGTTTGAAAGGAGAAAGAGAAAGCAAGCTGCTACAGTGGGACACCAAGCCTTACACAGCTCTCAGCATTGCACTGCTGTCTAGTCTACATGCTTTCAGTCTATTCTCTGAAGTTTTAAAGGATGGCAAAAAGGCTAGAACATGCTTTTAAGATAATACAATGGGAAGATGTTTCTGGTCTCACATAGCAGGGCAAAAGCACATTATCACTTCCAGCAGACATGCACTCTCTGGAATGAAGGACTGTTTGCCACACTTTTGCACAGAGAGAAGAAAACCCATAAAAGCTAAAATATTTCTTAATTGCAGAATTCAGAACAGAAACTGATGCTACCCATTTTTTCCCCATAGGAATTCCTACCCTTTCTTAAAACCTATGCAATTATCTTGGCATACCCATAAGACCACAGGATAACAGACAAACACTTCTGTAACATTTTCTGACAATTTTTCTAAACATGCATCTGCTTAATGAAGGAGAAAAATATCTTATCTTACCTCTATGTTCAAAGGAGGCTGGCAGGATGGAAAGAACACATATTTGATTTTATTGTAGGCATGGTACAGGACAAAACCAAGTGGTGCAGCCACAAGAAAGACAGCAAACAGGGCAATTGCAAATGTCGCTAAAATAATCAGAGGTAAAACTTTACCTAAAAAAAGTGATTTAAAAACATTCAGTCCAGGTATTCATAAACTACAAAACTTAAAGAACAGATTCATCTCCATATCTGCTACAGAATTTATCATAAAATTGCATATTTCTACAGTACTACCCCCAGCCACGATGATCATTACAAAAATTATGCCATTCCAATATCTTAGATAATTTTATTAAAAACACAGCACAAAATAGGTATTCAGTGTAAGAACACAGGCATCTGCAGATCAGAACCAAGACCCAGTTATTCCCAGTTACATTTGGCACCACAGTATAAGAGGGACATTGAGCTGCTGGAGCGGGTCCAGAGAAGGGCAAGGCGGCTAGTGAGGGGTCTGGGGAACGTGTCTGATGAGGAATGTCTGAGGGAACTGGGGCTGTTCAGCCTGGAGAAAAGGTGGCTCAGGGGAGACCTTATCACCTTCTACAACAGCCTCAAAGGAGGCTGAAGCAAGGTGGGGGTTGGTCTCTTCTCCCAAGTAATCAGTGACAGGACAAGAGGAAACAGACTCAAGTGGTGCCAGGAGAGGTTTAGATTGCTTATGAGGAAGAATTTCTTTACTGAAAGAACAGTGAGACATTGGAACAGGCTGCCCAGGGAGGTGATGGAGTCACTGTCCCTGGAGGCGTTCAAAAATGTGTATGTGGTACTTCAGGACATGGTTTAGCAGTCATGGCAGTGTTAGGCTGATGGCTGGACTTGGTGATCTCAGAGGTCTTTTCCAACCTTAATCATTCTGTGATTCTATGTGTGGCTATTTGACAGCGGGACAAGAAGGCTGCAAACTGACCGCTACCAGAAGCACTCGATGCATGTAAAGCTATTGCACTATTGCTTTTGTGTACAGGATCCAACCCCAAGAAACTTAGTATGTAACTGAGCTCTCTCCTGTCAAAGGCAGAGACACCGGGGTAAGAATGCCCATGGGCTATGGAATAAGAGTGGGCAATTACTACAGTGAAGTTGGCCTGTGGTTAGTTAGCCAGGAAATCATTAGAGTGCTTAGACTTGCAGGGTCTTCAGGAGCCCAAGAGCATCCAACTGTTTCTTGGACAGGAAAGGAACTCCAATTGCAAGCTTCAGACAACACAGCCAGTAGAGAGGAAAAGGATTTTCCGGTAAGCATCCATTCCTTTCAGATGCTTGTGTAAGAAGGAATCAATACTAAGGCTATTCCAGTTACTTTCTACACTGGCAGACAGCAGCTCAGCAAAAGATTTTACTTTCTCAGTACAGAAAGATGAGAGGAATTTTCACTTCAGTGTTCAAACTTGATGATGCCAAGTAACTGGTGCAGTTGATTAGCTGGAGGGAAGGGAAGCCATCTGGAGGCACTCTAACAGGCTCGAAGAGCTGGCCCACATAAAATGGACCTCATGAAGTTCAATGTGGACAAGTACAAGGTCCTGCACCTGGATTGGGTCAATCCCCGGTATCAACACAGACCAAGGGAGGAACAGATTGAAAGCAGTCCTGTTGAGTTGGACTTCTGCACTCCTGTATTAACCCAGGAACTGTGATAAACCTTCTAACAGGCTAAGCTCAGTTCCAGGACTTAAGGTTATGACCTTGTGGTAGAAGGATTCTACATGGCAGAATCCAGCTTTTGATACTAAAATACTGTAGCCAAAGGAACTTTAATCTGTATGGTCACAAGCTATTCAGTGCTTAAGTTTAAGAGTCTTGCAAGCTTCCTCCTCTCCTCCGCTCTTCTGCTTTGCAACATACTCTCTGGCACTATCTCAAATAAACTGAAGGGAGTTTGAATACACTAAAATACATGCCAGAAGACACATTACAAATAATCAAGATAAAACAATCAGGTCTTTTTATCTCTATTTCCAGTTAGTATGAATGATCAAATAATAGAAGATACACACAGTGGTAAAAGAATGTGTGGGACATACGGGGCGTGACCGCTACGACTGTGTCTTGCCAGGTGGAGTCTCGAATGTGCTGCTCGGTCTTAAATAAGCTCATTTTAATAGTTATTAGTCCTCCCCATAGCCCTCTAACTAGTAAAATGGATTAAAGAATTTATCTTAAGAAGGTAAAAAAGTAACATTTGTGTCTTTTTAGGCTTTATAAAGACAAAGTGGCATGGACTACAATGTAAATGAATCCTAAGAGTTTAAGATGTGAGAAAGTAGCATTACTATTATTATATTTTCTTAGTTTTAAGTCAGTTTGGATATTCAGTAGTTTTTCTAGTGTTACAGCTTGTTAACAGAAGACAACTGGCCAAAATAAATTCAACAGGTAACTTGCTTTTATGTTCTGAGTGTAATCCTTCTACTCATTTTGCACAAAGGTGATCTTCCAGCTATAATGAGTATGATTTGTTCTCAGGCTTTAGCACAGTATTTTAAAAAGATTAATTAATTCACAGAAGAATTAAGGCAATTTCAGGAACAAAATATTCTTGAAAACACAGCATTTAGTGATTCCTGGCACCCTATGAAAATATCTTAAAAGTACTGGAAATTAAAGCTTGCCTATTAAAAAAATTGTTGTGCAGAACTAAGTTGAGTTCACAATCATTACCATTATTAACCTGAGATAATTTCTAACCCAAGTGGTATTGTGGAACAGCCAGAATGTGGTTTTGATCAAGTGAGAACAGAAGTAGTTTATTAGTTTAGTTATAGGAGAGAACACAGGGCAGCAAAGTGACAGACTGTTGATGTGGACCTCTGCCCAACTAGGTGCTAACTCTTTGAAGCCTTTAAGTCATTGAACAATGTTTTTAAACTAGTGCTGCAAATATTTTTAAACTAGAGAGGCACCCAAAGGCCTATGAAAGGTCAACAATTGTATTACCAGAAGTGTAAGAATTCCCAAGCTCTTCCTACCTTCAGGTGTTTTGATGCATTCCTCTTTGCTGTAATGGCTGCTTTTGTTGTAAATTTCTGTGAATGCTTGTACTTTGACACAGTACCAACTCGCAGGTGCTAGATCAGAGATTGTCCCTATTGTCTGTTTGATTTCTTTCACTTTGATTTCCTCCTGAAAAAGAAAAATTGGAAGAATAAGATGCACATGAATAGTACAAGAGTCACTTAATTAAATTAGAATTTCTGCCTCTCTTTCAAGAGTAATTCTGTAAAAACTTGCCATTGTTCTGTACGTGGATTAAATAACAGAAACCATGCAGCTCTCTCCTAAACAAGCACACTCACAAAACACTCGACAGCAAGAAACAACTGCTTTTACCATACTGAAATCATACAATTTAAAGCTGAGTGCAAAACGAAACTTCTTCCTTTTACAATATGTTGTAAATGTGTGGAAGAAGAGAAGACATTTATCCATTACTGTAATTTTTTTTACTCTAAGAAGCATTTAGAGAATATGGAAAGATCCATTAAAACATGAGCTAAAAGTATGCAAGAGTTCATTGTTTTATGATACATATAGCTATAAAACTGCAAGCACAGAAATAAAGTTTGAGTGGACAGAAACTCCATTAATTAAGACAGTGGGAAGAGTCATACTGTGAGAAAGATGGCATCACAAGAACCCTACAGCTTCTATTTAGCAGCCATTTGGGAGATTGTTCAAAACTCAGTGCAACTCTGCAAATTGTTACATATAGCCACATCAATGGAAAAAGATTAAAATCTCAACTACTTCGTAATAAAAGTTGTCTCAACCAGTTTTTTAAAAGCATCTTTCAGAAAAAAACCCACACACCAAACTGATTGTATGATGGATACACTATATACATGCCTCTTTTGAAAACAAGTTTCTTGAGGAGAACTCAAACTTGATATTTAAGTCATAACAAATGTTACATACTATTTTAAGTACTTAACTAGTTCATACCTCATTATTTGATGAATTCTTCCAGTACAGAATTCGGTAAGACAAGTCATAATTGTCCCTCATGACTTCACACTCAGATCCTCCTGGGGGAGAAATCTGGATATGGATCAAAAGATCACTGATGTCCACCTTCACACCAGGAGGGCCAATTTCATCTTAAGACATTTAAAAAAAAAAAAAAAAAGTTTTAAAAATAAGACTGAAAGAATACAAATAAAAACACTGCATAAAACACTGCAACTTAAATCTATGACAGTTTTAAAGAACCAGAGTTAAAAGGCTAACAACTAATAGCTTTATTCAGAATCTCAGGTCCCAATAAATATTTCAGTTATTTTCTTTCCACATTCATATTTTGCTTCTGCAAGTTCAGCAACATGAAATGCCTGGACAATGGGATTAGCTCTGTGCAAGTCAAAGTGAAACTACCAAACACTTCTTAATTTCATCAGGACATGAGCCTTCTTTTTCAGGGAGAAAACAAGAAAGGTCGAAGCCCAACTTGAACTTCATCTAGCAACTGTCATAAAAGACAGTTAAAAAAATGTCACTATAAATATGGTCACAACAAAAGGAGGACTAAGGGGAACCTCCATCCTATATTGGACACAGGGGGAAATACAGCGACCGAGGGTGAGGAAAAGACTGAATGCTTTCTTTCTTTGCCTGTCTTTTAACAGTAAGACCATTTGTCCTTTGGGTCCCCAGCCCCCTGAGCAGGAGGACAGGGATAGGGAATGGAACGAAGACCCCATACTCCATGGGAAAATTGTCAGTGACCTAGTGACCTATTACACTGCTCAGACACAAGTCTACAGGGCTGGATGAGATCCACCCAAGGGTACTGAGGGAGCTGTCGAAAGTGCTCACTAAGCCACTTTCCATCATTTATCAGTAGCCCTCAGTAACTGGACTCAGCAAGTTTGCAGATGACACCAACTTAGGTAGGCGTGTTGATCTGCTTGAGGGTAGAAAGGCTCTTCAGAGGAATCTGGACAGGCTGGATCGATGGGCCGAGGCCAATGGCATGAGGTTCCACAAGGCAGATTGCCAGGTCCTGCAGCTGGGTCACAACAAGCCCATGCAACACCACAGGCTTGGGGAAGAGTGGCTGCAAAGCTGCCTTGTGGAAAAGTACCTGGGGATGGGATATTGGTCAATGGCCGTCTGAATATGAACCAGCAGTGTGCCCAGGTGGCCAAGGCCAACAGCATCCTGAGTTGTATCAGAAGTAGTGTGGCCAACAGGACAAGGGAAGCAACCATCCCCCTGTACTCAGCACTGGCGAGTACTCAAATACCATGTTCAGTTTTGGGCCCCTCCGTTCAAGAAGGTCACTGAGGTGCTGGAGCATGTCCAAAGAGGGACAACAAATCCGGTTAAGGGTCTAGAACACAAGCCTTATGAGGAACAGCTGAGGGAACTGAGGTTGTTTAACTTAAAAAGAAAACTAGAGGGAGACCTCTCTCTCTCCAGCTACCTGAAAGGAGGTTGCAGTGAGGTGGGCATCAGTCTGTTCTCCCACGTAGCAAGCAATAAGACAATGGGAAATGGAAATGGCCTCAAGTCATGCCAGGGGAGATGTAGATTGCATATTAGTAAAAATGTCTTCCCTGAAAGTGTTGTCAAGCCCTGGAATAGGCTGCCTAGGGGAAGTAGTAGGGGTAGCAGGTGACCTGTCAGTGCTAGGTTAATTCTTCCAAAAAGAACAATTCTATATACCCTCTTCCACAGTTCTAGCACAGCTGGAAAAAGAGAAGTATTACTGGTTTTGTTTTCTTTTCTTATTTACCTATGTCACTGTTACTTTATTAAAGGATTATCTAATTACCAAGAGCTTGAACAAGGGAAAGCTGACATGGAATAGCCATTGATTCCATGTTCAATACGGAAGGCAATGGAATATTATCCTACACACCAGATACACATTTCTTGACATTTATGACTGATAACTTTTTGAAGTCAAATATTTTTGTAAGGTCACATTTCTCATAACATCAAAAAAGTGCAAGGATAAAAATTATTATAATTTTTCTCTGGAGAGTATTACATATTTCTGACTTAGATTTCACTATTGAGTCACTACACAAGATTTTTTTCATTAACCTTTTCAGTATTATATATCAATGTATACTGCTCTAGCACAAAATTCAGGAGTGCACTGTGCAGGGGTAGAGACAAGCAGGAGATGAGATTAGACACACAAGAAAATTGAGGCAGTGGATTCCAAAATTGACTTTGGCATCATTTTTCTGATGTATTAAGAAGCACACCACGTCAAAGGCAACAACTCCTGTTTAACTTGATGAGGCCAGGATTCCCAGCACAGCTGCTGCAGAAGAACTATGTATTCAGTTTAATTAATCTAGCAGGTTTCTTTCTGCAAATAACAGTATTAGGTAGAAGTTTGTTGAGAAATGAATATTTAAGAAAACGCTTTTGCTTACTTGTTACCAGAGGCTCTACTTTTACTTCATTAGACAAACATGATTTATTATATTCACTCATGGCCTGCACACGGAGATAATAAAATCCAGTGGTAGTGATGATAGATGAGAAATTGCATTGTGTATCAATAACGTTTTCACATCCAGGTACGTTGAGCCACTTCTCTGAGGAATCATCATGAAGTGTCTTTAGATACCCACTGCAAGACATATTGTAATAATTTTTCATGTGTAGTCCTTGAACTCCTCCCCTCACCAAAAAAAAAAAAAAAAAATCCATCAAACCAACATGGTTACTAGTAGTACACAGATTTTTTTTTTTTCTCCTTTTGGACGAATGGGCCTCTTCGAAATTTTTGATATTTAGAATATTGTTTTTTCATTTATAACTTAAACAATGAAGTTAACTGGATCAAGGAATACAAATTAATGCTTTAATGAAACCCCAATAGAAAAATTATCTATTGGTTTTAGAAGTTTTTAAAATCTAAATTAAGATTTATCATATAAGTTCATTAAGTCAATTACTTTTCTGTCATGACAAAGGATTTAAAAAAAAAAAATGCTACAGGTATCTCTTCATTTAGATGTTGGCCACAATATTTGCAGAACAACTGGATATTAAGATGCAGGTTTATAGACAGGATGATTTTTTCCTCATGTTGGGATCTGACCAGAAGTAATCAAGCATGTTGACAACTGAAACCTTGAACAAGTGCATTTTTGCACACTTTTAGTTATCAAATTTCTCCACATTCAAAAAGCTACAAAGCAATGCAAACTTCTCGCCTTTTAAAAATGTTACTTAGCATATATTTAGTAGTCCATTTCATCAGGTATTTAACACTTCTAAAAGATGCCTAATACCCTGAAATATGATAGCATATGAAATCCTTTTAAAAGCCATGCTATGTCCAGATGAGCTACCCAATATTTCAATTAATATATTAAGCCACTTTTGCTAAGTATTTAACTTTTAGTAACTATTTGCAAAATACAACAGATGGCATTTAGAATGACATAACCTTTACACAGAGATAAAGAAATTAACTCACATGAGATACTGTACATTGTAGCTCATATGTTGTTTATACTGATTATTCCAATGCAGATGAAATTTCATATTCAAAGCAAGAACGCTCACATTCATTGCACACTGTAGGTCAGTCACTGTTCAAAGAGAAAAGAGAAGGATACCTGCAATTATTGAAAAGCTTTATATTACATACAGTGATTTCTCACTGAATAGGTGTTTCTTGTGTAAATGGTCATGGTACACTTTCAGTAATTAAAAAAAAACAAGTCAGAAAAAAAATAAGTACAGAAACATTGAGATTAGTAGAAATAAACTGGTTTAGTGATAACTTGATGAGAAAAATGTGTAAAAAAACCCAAAACAAACAAACGTGTAAACATCAAGTAATTTTGATGTACCATCTGTTCCATCTGATCTTTGACTTTCTGCAATCCCACACTGTTATTTTTTTTCCCTGAAATAAACATTTAAAAGTAAACAGACACTGAACAACACAAAAGAATTCAAATTCAGACACGCAAAACAAGTGACTGGTGGCGTACTACGCCATTCTTCAGAATCTGTAACAATAAATTCACCAAGGCTTCCATATAAACACTATTTTTGTAAGCTTAGCTTAACTTTATATGCATTCATTTAGTGCCAAGCATACAAAAGGGTCTTTTCTTGCCTGTATACATACCCATTTCCTCCTGATTCAAAGTTACAAATCTAAAAAGATCTAGCTTTCCAAAATACGGAAAGCAGTTTCTGCAAGCTAAATGGACAGAATTTGTCTCAGAGCAAAAACTTTTCTGTACTATTGAAACTATTGATAGGCAACATGTTTTATGTTCATTTAAAATAGAAGCTTTATATAACAATCAAGATTGCTGTTATACCAAAATGAGTAGGCGCTTGGCACTTCTCCATACTTCCTGTTGCTTTAGAACAATTTTTTTCCAACAGTTTAAACTCGAGTAATCATTTTAAGATAAAACAATTTTACTCTGTACCTTTACGGGTAGTTTTTACACAGCGAATGGGACTGAATAAGCCTTCTTTAAAGTCCCAAGGAAGAGTTGCTTGAACCTTCAAACAGTACGTAGTGTCTGGTTGAAGGTCACCAATTACATCAGTAGGAAAAATACGTTGCCTTCTGAACTGCAAGAAACAATTGCAAACAGATGAAGGTAACTGCTCCTTGTGATGAGATGATTTTTTTTTAAAGCAGTTTTTTGCTTCCCCACATTTCAGCCTGTTTATAAAATATGTTCTCAAAAATACTAAAATAGGGAACAAAGGACAATATATGAGCCAAACAAAAGCTAAATGAAGTTTCTGGCTCTGCCACGTGATTGAGAGGAAGGAATATAGTCATGCTCCTTTAACGCACGGCAGTGGGGAGGGACTGTGGCACTGCTCCACATGACGCATAGCAGCACACAACTACCCAGGCACACACTCAGACGAGAAGCAGCACAATTCTGTCCTTCCATTCATTTAATGGATGCTCCCCTTCTGCTACCCCCTGCTTCCCATTTCACAGACTTCTCAGTCACTGACCTTTGGATACAGCTTGTGCTTCAAGTTTTTTTTTTTTTCCCGCTTTGATATATAATATTATTACTAATTCTTCCAAAAGAACCAAGGTATCTGAATTCCTACCCTGCCTAGAGGCACTTTTATTCCTCTAAAAGGATAAAAAGAGAAAGACCTCCTCTGCCTTGGTCTTCAGAGAACAGCTGTAACTGCTGTGAAAGATGCATGTTTTGGCTTGGAAACTATTTCTTAATTACAAGACCTCAAAAGAATCCCTAAAAAGCCCCAACCTACAGTATAAAACCAAAGAAATTAGTTAATGACACAGGGCAGTGTACTGACAGCTGCAGTCAAGCTCTATGGTCTCAGCAAGATCAGGTTAGCCTCTTACCTCTCCCCTCCCCTTTATCTATGCCTTACTGTAAATTGCTTCTTCCCACTGCCTTGAACTCTTTTCCCCACCCTGTTCCTGCTGACAGGGGATGGGTCATACTCCAACACATCTCAGATGGTTTGACCTTCTTCCTCATGCATCAGAAAGTGGTTCCAGCATTTAACAGAAAACAACTCCTACCAAAAAATATCCAATACAATCCTCTAGTAAAAACAAAACAAAACAAAACAAAAAAAAAACCAAAAAAACCACAAGAAAACACCCACTCCCAACTTTTAAACTGCATAGCAACATTTATACACAGTTACATAATTAATACCATTTTAGAGCATGAAGCAATTAAAGTGCATCTCTGACAGTTATGCTAAGGTTAAAAAGTTTAAAAAAAAAAAAAGTGATCATACCTCTGCACTTGAGGAATTTTCCCAGATAACTACGTTATATTTAAAACTTAGATCATTTCTCCACATTTTTCGGACCTGATTCACTTCTGGAGGAGAAACCTTAATTTTTATGACTCCATTTGAGGACTGCAAGTGTATTCCTGGGGGACCAATCTGAGCTGCAAATATTAAAAGACTACTTAAATGAAAAAAAAACCAAAACAACCAACTATAAAAGTAATTTACATTAATAAAACCCACAGTAATTGCCCAGAGTATCTTATTTTTCATTCTTTTGAGGCAGTAACAATATCATAGTAAGCACCTATGGGATCTTGGTTTTCATGAATCTCAAGCAGTATGTGACAGAAATCTAACCTAACAAGCAACCATAGTTACCTGCTTCTAAAAGCAGTAGAGTTAAAACACAATATTACTAGAGAATGTTTTCCAGAATCTGCTGTGAAAAATCAGTGTAAGTTACTTTAAAACACACAAGGCAAGAAACCTAGCTCAAATAAGTGAATCCAACATTGAGGGAAGGCTTCAGTACCACAATATAACTACTGAAAAGTCACAAGGTCAGAAGAAAACTGAGAAAAAAAGGATTTTTCCAACATTTAGAAAAAACACTGACAGAAAATTCTGTCAGAAAAAGATCACTTAGAATACTTTCCCCCTTCCAGAAAAGAGAGAATTTTAACATCCCCATGACCTTTAAATAACTTATATATGTTACAGTTGAGAAAACCACTAGCTCATGTTGTTGGGAGCGATGGAAACCACACTCATTTTTTCAGAATAATGTGCTGAAGGACATTTAACTAAAAACATTACAGTATATATGGAGCTCATACCTATATAATATGGAATCATTTCAAAAATGCTAGACCATGGAGATACTTCTTCCCTTCTTTCAGCCCTTACACGCACATGATGTCTATCATAGTATTTGGTTATTGCTGAGGAAAAGTCACATTCTCTGCCAGCAACATTTTGACAACCAGGCAACCCCTGCCATTCTGTTCCGTTTGTCTCAAAATCTTCAAACCTGTAAGAAAGAAAACTCTTCAAAAATAAAACCAATACACAATTTAAGTCTTGAGATTGTTTTTCTTCTCAGGGCTAATAGATGTCACACCATTTAAGACTCCAGTGTAATCAGTGTTATCTACTTAGCCTGGAATTCATAATGCCATTAATTAATTAATTCAATCTACTAATTTAGCTTAGCCTTATTACCAGAGGTTAACTACCAGTCTGCAAAATCTGACACTAGTTTGCTTTATTCACCATGTAAACACAAAGCGTCAGAAAAGAGCACCAAAGAACTATCAAAATCCACAATTATATCCTTAGTCTGTGATCCTAGAGTGGTAATGATTTTATAATTCATTAGAAGAAATTTAGAAATTTTGATGGCAAGGAGTGCTTAAAGGAGCACAAAAGCAGCAAAATGCTCCAATTCTAACATTAGCAAGGAATGTAGATTAAGGGAAAAGAAAAACACAAAGGAGAAGACTGGAGTTCAGCAGTTAAGTGCTGGAATAATTAGCTTTACAGAAGCTATTTTTCTGTGAGTCAACAGATAACCATACCTTAAAAAGGAGACTTTTCAAAGACATTAAAAATGTCTTGACTAAAAGAAAAGAGGCAAAGATGAAGTAGTAATTGTTTATCCTCCATTCCTATCTTATCTTTCAGATCAGTATTATGTTTTTTAAAAAAAACTATTTTCAAAGCAGCTGTTTCTCATCTGTATGTTGAAGACGGTGAGATATTTTTTAAAAAATCTAAAATCATACACTAGGAAATCCTAACACCAAGAACTTTTAAAATTATTTATATCTTAGAATTGTCTTTTAATATTTAGCTGTCAGGAAAGTGCCACACAACACCAAATGTATATGTATATGCATGCATAAGTATTGGTATATGAAACAATTGAAGAAAACCAAGCACACATTTAAGAACAAAAAGTAAATTGTCTCATCTGGTAACTAAAATTTGCAGATGAATAACATGGATTTATAAACACTGACATATTATTCAAAAGCTACATGAAAATTCTTTTAGTTCTCTGTGTGTGTGGCCACAAGGTAGCTTAAGTTAAAACAAACAAACAAACAAACAAAAAACCAAAACAGGGAATAAATAAATCTAAATACTACATTTCTAAGCGTACTGGTTAATCTTCTCAAATAACTACTTTAGTATTACACATTACTACCAAGCGTGTTGTGCATTAATAACATCAGTATCAGTGTACAATCTAACTTTAGACCCGAATTAGACAAACAAAGGACAATACCACAATTCCACTTCATGTGAACATTTAATCTTTGTGGCCTCTACATTCTGGATTTCAAAACATCTCTAGAAGCTTTACATGACAGTACCAAGAAGCACAGTAATGAATTGATATGTTTTTCTGCAGAAGTAAGCATCACCTCTGGCTCAGAATCGTTACTACTTACCATCGGTATTCTGCCGAAAATGTCACATTGGGATCGTTCCCAGTGTAGTTCCACCTTAGAGTTAAATTTGTATTTACAATGGACACCTGAAGGTCCTGTGGACTCTTCAGATTAGTTTGGCCTACAAGAAAGTAACATAAAGGTATATAAAAATGGAAGAAATAATTTGTATGTAGCTTAAGAGTAGCTTCTGTTCCAAAGGCAGAGTTACAATGAAATGAAATAGTAATAAACATAAGAGTTAAAAAAACCCCACATTACTCAAACAGCACTTCAATATATATACAGTTCAGGAGCTGTGCATTGGGTGGCTCCCTTGCCTATTTGACTACGTGGCTCTTTCCTCTGTGCTTGAAGTCTTTCTCCCCACACCCCTTTAAAAAAAGTATACACAGTTGTAACATTCGAGGCCTGTGTTCACTGTCATGGGTTGATTATAAGCAGTCTGAATGCATTTAAACCCGTATTTCATTGGTTGGATCTCAACTGCAAAGTGCTAGGGACTAACTTAATGCTATCATTTCACAGCTGCAGAACAGATGGAGCATAGCAGACATTTCACGTCACCTGTTACTGTCACAAATTCAATGTATTGAATATAAATCCCTTTCAGGAAGACTTCATCACACAGCAGATCTTGTATCTTGCTCACGGTAATCCTGTCTTTTCTTTTACACAAAGAACCTAAAATGACTTATGGAGGGCATGGGCTAGGATGCACATAAGAATGTCTGTAACGTTAAGGGGAGGACCAGACCATGAGAAGAGAAGGCTCAACAGGCAGAAGCACACATGCTAGAATCATCTCCAGAACAGCGCTCCTCTTCATTTTCCACCTTTCAAAAATAATTATTAAAAACCAAACCAAACTGATAATTACTTATTTACATAATTACTTTATATTCCACTTCCTGAAGAAGATATCTTTACTATTCATTTTGAGATAAGCAGAATTCTAGGTGCTCCATTTGGTATACAATTCAGGTATCAGAGAACAGATGGGGTTAACAGTGCTGTGGGAGAAGGAACTGTTCTGATACTTAAGGAAACCCAAATATACCTAGCTATAGATAAGGTACACTTTGCTGTGAATTATTTCACACCAGTCTCTGGTACTGCGTCAAAGCAATGAGGCTAAAAAGTTACAATCAGGGCTGAAGTTTTGGACTGACAGTTTTTGTGTACTAAAGCTAAATCAGACTCTGGCTTACAGATGGACAGGAGACTGTGTGAACACAAAGGGAATACATGTGAACTGAGGAAACCTCAGGCAGAAGTCACTAAAATTACACCAAAACCACCAACTAGGCAGCCGTATCCAGATTTACTGAGCTTAAACTTCATATAAGTCCTCCTCCCTGGAATGCTATGCTGGGTATCTTTGACAACCCATGCTAGGTACAATTTAGGTGATGCATGCCTCTGTCCTCTGACTAAGAATGCACTTTCAAGTTCTAACACATCAGGGGAAAAAAAGTAAAATCAACAAAATAATAATTAAAAATCTACATCACTCCTCTCACTTGACTTTCCATTTTAAACAGTTGTGTGCTACACTATTAATCACTTCCCAATGGCTACAACTTCTAAAAGGATGTCCGTGTCCATCATTCTGAAGATACCTTTTGATATCAGTCTAATATTTGGTTACATTAGGAAGAAATCAGTACAAATACATCTTATTTCTCCCAAGCAATCAAAGTCTGTTTGCATATCTAAAAGGGTAATCCCGATTTTGATTTTAAGAGTGGCTCTTCAGTGCAAAAACTATTTAATATTTTCCATTGTGACAAGGTCCTCTTTATAAAAATGAAATAGGTCTGGAAAAGCAATCTATAAACTGAGGTCTGCAAGATTCTTTTGGAGAACAGAGTTACAGTAGTATCCATAGACTACTGATTTTTGGAAATAACTCCCAAAAGCACATCATTTGAAAGGAAAGTAATCCAATAAAAGCTCATACATGCCACTACAGAATTTATTTCCACAATGCTTCAACGTTCTGCTCTTCTAAGGTGACAGAGTAAGATAAGCCCAGACAATGCCAAACTACATCTGATCATCAGAAAATAAGAAAGCAAAGGAAATAACTTGTTGTTGAAATTTGTTAACAGTTACTCATCACCAGTTTGTATTTTAACACTTTCTAATCACCCATTCATATCCTGGAAGCACAGAAACTGAGCTGGAAGAAACCTTTCAAGCTCACCTGGATTTCACATTGGAGAAAGCAGGTGGCCAGTTCTATGCACATCATCAGATGACTGCACAGAGAAGTCCTATGGTTTCTACTCCTGCATACCCTATTTTTACAGGCGTCCAGTCTCCTGAATACTTCACTATCTTTACCGTTACACATTTGGGAAAGCTTTCTGTAAATCAAAAGCAAAGAACTTCCAAATCAGATTTCCTAGTAAATTCCAGTGGAGGTCACTAACTTTGCAAAACAGATCCAAGTTTCCTCACAGCAAGGTTGGTTGCTTAGCTATTCTTAGTCCATGAACAACAAAGAGTTTAGAGACTGCAAAACCCAGAGTCTAATTTAAGCACATTTAGCCCATGTACTTTTTGTCTATGGATATTAAAGCATGCTATTCTTTATGTCACATAGATTTGAACACAAAGTTAAACACAACTAACGATGCAGAGAAAACTGAAGGGCAGCAACAACTCTTTGTTTTCCTTTTATGCCAAATTTTCTAACATTCTGAATTACTTTTACTGTTCTCTTTTGCATTCTTTTGAAATGGTTGAGCTTGCTTGAGATAGTATGCTTCAGAAAATCACAGTATTCCAGTGAAATTAATAAATGTAAGTCTAGCTTACAAGACACATGACCTAACCTCTTAATTTAAATCAGCGGTGCTGTGCCCAAACACTTTTGGGGTTTTCTAGTTTTTGTTAGGATACTTCTCAATTCTATGCCTGCTTCTCAAAACAATTGTGAGCTATTTCCACTTAGCTATACATGGATTTAATAAGCTTACACTGTTCTATCATACAGATTATTAGCAGGGCCCCTTTTGGTACATCTTTCCCTCTTGACAGTGAGCTGTAAAAAAATTTTAATTAGCTGGAAAAAAAATCATACTGAAGCAGTTTAGCATACCTTATTTTTTCCTGTATGCTTAAGAGATTAGCGTACAATACAGATTCAATAGCACAGCTAAGCCAAAATAGAGGCAACTGGAGCTTCTCCAGCTGCGTCACCTTTTATTTTATAACAACAGAAATTCATGTTGATTTAATATGACATTTGTTCTCAATACAGCAGATATGCATAGATGATCCACCCTTCCATCCTTTCACATGATACTTGCTATTTCAAATAATTATTTTGTGTTTGCTTCCCTAAATTATTTTCTTAAATCCCAACAGACAGCAATCCAGGAATGAAAGAGTAAACACGATAATGTTTAGTTACCAGAGAAATGTCATGATTTAGCTAGGAACTGACTACACAAAGTAACATCTTAAAATCGAGACTTCTTCCTGGTTTATTTTACTAATGATTTAAAGCCAGACATTTAAAATTAATTGATGTTTCTTCACTTAAAGCACAATGACACTGGTGCCGAGGGAAACACTGGAAGAGATTAGACTTCTACTGAAAGACGAGATTAAAGACAAGAAAAGTTTTTAGCACAATTGCCTACCTTCCTTCCCCCAACAAATTCTAATAAACTCAAATAAACACAAAACTACTCTAATAAATAAGCATCACTAGCCAATTTATAATATTTAGTTACTATTTTCAATAAGTGACGGCTCAAAAGTAATAACAATTATATAACATTACAGAATAACACAAGCCATTCAACAACAGAATTAGTATTAGCAAGACAGAAGTACATTCCCTCAGGAGAGAGCAAAGGCGAAACCCTGTTAAGAGTACATAATGGCTCACCGCTTAACACATTAAGCATGTAGTACAATGAATGGAAATTTTAAGTCAACCTTTCAGCATGGGAAGGAAAGGAGACCTGTTATATGTGATATTAAAAACAAACAAACAAACAAAAGCCACAGGGAAAGACACACCAAAAATGGCCCAACTGTTGTTGGTTCCATGGGCAGAAAGGTGCTCTAGAGAAAAAGGGAGAATTCTTAATGCAAGAACTTTTATATAGGAGCAGCAGAAAGGAACTGCTGGTTTTGACAAGGCTCAAGGTGAGAGGAGACTATAGCAGGGCAATTACTTCTAACTCCAAAAGTAGTATGTGGCACGTTAGTCATTTGCTATAATACGTGTGGGCTAATCAAGGTAACTCCATGTATCACAATGCTTCCAGTCCGGGGATGAAATCTGGGGCTGATGCACAAACTATTCACCTACAAACCAAATGGCTGAAAGAAAAAGTAAGACAAGAGGCCCCAGCACTGAATCTCTGCTCGAATCCTACCCTGAATGTGAAGCGTGGACTGCTGACAAGAGCCAGTCCCTACCCTTCCTCTGGGTACACCGAACTAGCACAATGTGCTCTCACAGAATTCGAGTTCAGGTGGCATCAGAAACAGCATGCACACACTACCCCATGGCTATAATATTTCCATTGACCAAATCGGTTTAGCCCAGATCCTCCCTGTGGAATGTCACAACGTTTACAGCCTCTCTGGGCTGCATAACACTTCTTGAAAAAGGTTTTGTGCAACAGCTGATTCTTGCTGATAAAGGATGTAAGGAGCCTGCACATGCTACAGCCCTGTGTCATGAAATCCTCATCCTGCAATTTTACTTCTCTCATTTCCTTATTTATATTTTAGGCTCTGTCAGTATAGACCGAGCTGATTTTCAAGCAAATCAATAGGATTCAAACCCCTGTCTGCCCCGTGCTTAGCCTACATCCTCTAGGATTCGGAGACGCGAGGAAAGCCCGAAGGACTCGACGGAAATCTACCCCGCTCACACACCTATCTAGGCCCA
>NW_008589640.1:0-2130 GCF_000691845.1 Merops nubicus
CAAAGCCCCCCACTAATCATCCCCAAGCCTCACTAATTACACCTTTGCAGCATTAATTACCCCAAAACCCTGACTAATTACCCCCAGCCCCACTAATTATTTCTTTGGGCCAATAATTATTTGCTTTGTCCTTCATTAATTATCCTCCAGCTGCACTAATTACCCTCCTTAAACCCCTAATTACACCTCACTCCGTTTGTCTCAACAAACTGCTCTTAATTACCCTCTTGGACCATTAATTATCACCTCGTGAGCACTAATTAATCCCCTTGGACTATTAATTACCGCCTTAAACTTTTAATTACCCGCCTTGTGCCCCTAATTAACCCATTTAAACCCCTAATTACCTCCTTAAACCCCTAATTATTCCCCTTGGAGCACTAATTACCCCCGTTGGATCACTAAATTACCCCCCTTGGACCATTAATAATCCCCCAGGCCCTTAATTACCCCTCTTGGACCACTAATTACCCTCTTTGGGTCACTAATTACCCCCCTTGGACCACTAATTATCCTCTTTGGAGCACTAATTGCCCCCCCAACCCCTATATACCCCCATTAGACCCCCTAATTACCCACATGAACCCCTAATTACCCCCTTAGACTCCTAATTACCCTGTTAGATCCCCTAATTACCGACTTAGACCACTAATTACCCCTTTTAGAACCCCAAATTATCCCCTTAGACCCCTAATTACCTCCCTTAGACCCCTCCCCATTAGAGCCCTAATTACCCCTTTAGACCCCCGATTACCCCCTAAGATCCCTTAATTACCCCTCTAAGACCCTTAATTATCCCCTAAGCCCCTATTTACTCCTCTTAGACCCCCCAATTACTCCCTAGTAATTACCCCCATAGATCCTCTAATTACCCCCTTTAAACCCCTAATTACCCCCTTTAGACTCCTAATTACTCCCTTAGACCTCTAATTACCCCCTTTAGAACGCCAAATTACCCCCTTAGACCCCTAATTGTTTCTCTTAGACCCTTAATTACCCCCCGAACCCCTAATTACCCTTCTTAGACCCCGTAATTACCTCTTTTAGACCCCTAATTACCCCTTTAGATCCCCTAATTACCTCCTTAGACCCATATTTACCCCCCTAAACCCCTTTTTACCCGTGTTAGACCCCTAATTACCCCTCTTAGGTCCTTAATTACCCCCCTAAACCCCTAATTACTCCTCTTAGACCCCCTAATTACCCCTTTTAGACCCATATTTACTCCCCTAAACCCCTATTTATCCCTCTTAGGCCCCCTAATTACCCCCTTAGAACCTTAATTACCCCCCTGAACCCCTATTTACCCTTCTTAGACCCCCTAGTTACCTCTCTTAGACCATTAATTACTCCCCTGACCCCTTAATTATCCCTCTTAGACCCTTAATCACCCCCCTAAACCCTTAATTACCCCTCTTAGATCCTTAATTACTCCCCTGATCCCTTAATTATTCCTCTTAGACCTTTAATTACTCCCTTAAACCCCTATTTACTCCTCTTAGACTCCTAATTACCCCGTTTAGACCCCTAATTACACCTGTTAGATCCTCTAATTATCCCCTTTAGACCCCTAATTACCCCCTTACATCCCCTAATTACACCCTTAGACCCCTAATTACCCCCTTACACCCCCAATTACCCCCTTTAGACCCCTAGTTACCCTCTTTAGACCCCTAATTATCCCCTTAGATCCCCTAATTACCCCCCTTAGACCCCTATTTAGCTCCTTAGACCCCCAATTACCCCCTTTAGACCCCTAGTTACCCTCTTTAGACCCCTAATTATCCCCTTAGATCCCCTAATTACCCCCCTTAGACCCCTATTTAGCTCCTTAGACCCCCAATTACCCCCTTTAGACCCCTAGTTACCCTCTTTAGACCCCTAATTATCCCCTTAGATCCCCTAATTACCCCCCTTAGACCCCTATTTAGCTCCTTAGACCCCCAATTACCCCCTTTAGACCCCCAATTACCCCCTTAGACCCCTAATTACCTGTCTTTGGCCCTTAATTACCCCCTTAAGTTCCTAATTACCCCTCCTTGACCCCCTAATTACCCCTCTTAGACCCTTAATTATCCCCCTGATCCCCTATTTACTCCTCTTAGACCCTTAATTATCCCCTTAGACCCG
>NW_008589641.1:0-4297 GCF_000691845.1 Merops nubicus
TGCATCCTGGTGTCTGGAGGGGAGCTCCATTAGCCACTGGAAAGTGCTGAAGCAGCAGTGCTCTGGTAAATGGAGAGGAGCTTTGACCTTGCCGTGCCTGCCTGTTCCTGCTCCTTCTGAAGGATGACTTGAGGGTGGGGACGAGGGGACCCGCCAATACACCAAACCCGCTCAGGAGGACATGCGTCTGAGGGTCTCTGGGATCTCCTTGAGCTACTGTGTGGAGGGAAGTCCCCCAAACTCTGTGGCTAACAGGTCTGGAGAGTGGCTTCTTGCTCTGCCTGCCCCTTTCCTCCTGCTGGACGCTCCTCTGTAGGCTGGAGAGACCTGGACAGTGCTGATCTTGTCCTGCGGGGAAGGTTGTGCCCCTGGGCTTGCTCTTCCATAAGTCCTTGGGTTTTTGCCCTTTCCTTCTGCCTCCACACAGGCTGGTGACCTCATCTCAACCCGTATGGAAGGTTGTGTTTGTGGGCTTGCTGTTCCAAGAGCACTTGGGTTTGGGGGAGGAGCCGGGAGCCTACGAAGGCACCCCGGGCTCTGCAGGGAGCGGCGGTGGCGAGGCACGTCTGCCTCACAACCCCCTCTGTCTGCTGCACCCACCTCCTGCACCTCTCTGGCTGCTTCACCCCTCCTCTGGCCCGTCAGCAGGGACCCCCAGGAGCAGTGGAAGCCTCGCAGATGAGAGGGAGGGAGGAGGCCTGGACAGAAGGAGGTTGCAGAGCGATCCCCGGGGCCAGCGTGTGCTGCAACGTTGCTGTGCGTTGTGACTGTCACCCCTGGGCCCTGCTGATGGCCTCTGGCCCTTCCTTCAGAAGAGCTGCTTCTCTTTGTAAGACCCGCTGCTCTTAGAAATAGCAAGGCTAAACGCAGCTTTCAAACGGGCGCTCTGAGCTTTGTGGTGGAGCTCGTCCCTCCCTCCAAGGTGACAGCACCTCGCTGGGCAAGTGGATCCCGTTTCCTGGCGGGCATTTTCCCAGGTGTGTCTGCCATCCACGTGAGAGACATCACTGCTCCAGCTCCACCTGAAACTGCTCTGGGATTTCCTGGCCTGCCCAGGCTTTCTGAGAGCCGCTTCCTGGCCCGCAAGGGAGGATGGTGATAAAATGTCTTTCGCAACTTTGGAATTTGCTCGTGGCACTTGACTCTGTCACCATTGGGTCTTCTCAGCAAAGCCAGGGTGAGCAGGAAGAAGGGAGGAAAAGGAGACGTGTGGCTTAAATCTGCGTGTCTCCAGCAGAATTTGTGGTTCTCTTAGTATCACTGGTGTTATTCGTCTTCATCAGAGGATCTTGGGGAGTTTGCAGAGGCTGTAAGTAGCTTAAAGTTTATCTGGAAATCCCCCTCGTCACTCAAAGCCCTTGAGGCTTCAAGAAATCCATAGCTCCCTGTCTGCCAGCTAGCCCAAGGAAACACCTGGCTCATCCTTCTGGGCAGTGCCATCAGGAACATCACAGGCTTTCTGTGCACTTATGAGACAAGCTGTAGGTCCTGGGTGCTGGAGGGAGCGAGGTCAGGAGGTCTCCATCACCCAGCAACCTGCTGCAGGCAGCACCTTGCCTGGAGCAGAGGGACGCAGCCTGGGGAAGAGGGGAGCGTGTCCCGTGCAGAGACAGCAGCTGGGGTGCTGAGCTGGGTCCTTCTCCAGGCAGGGTTAGAGAGTCAAAGCTGGAAGTGCTCTTTAATTCGGCTCTGGAGTAACGGATGTGAAACAGGGATGGCTTGCTGGAGGATGAGCTGAAGGGGTGTGTGGACACCTGCACTTGGCAGCTCCAGTCTCTGCCCAGCTGGGACAAGAGTCTGGGGTGTACCCTTGAGATGCTCCAACAGCTTCAAGTGCTTGGTGATCCTCACTCCTGAGCTGGTCCTGCTGCTGCACTCCCTACACCAAAACCAGGAGGCTCACTGGCTAGTCATCGAGCTGCTGGAGGAAGTCCTCTTGCAGCCCTGACTCTCCTTCCACCAGCTTTTCACCTTGGGCTTCCCTCCTCCCTGCTCACAGGGGCGAGACCGGGGGAAGGGCACTCCAAGGCTTGCAGGAACTTGCCATCGTGAATGTCTTTTAGCCAAGTGGAAATTTCCAAAGCAGACTGTCTACAAACCATTGTTTGGTGGGTTTGGTTCTGGTGACTGCTTGTCAGCATTGCCAGGCCTGCAGATAATTTGGGAAGTGATGCAGGAATTGTCCTGCTGGCGATATTCAGCTCCCGCCTCTCTGGGACTGGACTCCCTTGGGCTCTCCAGGTCTGGAGGGATTGTTCTTCTACTTCCACCTTTTCTGAGCTAGCCGCAGGGCAGCATCCCGTGGGAAGAGGCAGCAGCTAGCTTGGAAGAGCAAAGCACCAAACACCAGAAGATGGGAGCCTGGAAGACGACTTTAACGTGCACCAGATCAGCAGCCTGGAGATGAAGCTGAAGTATATCCACATTGGCATTGTGCATGAGAAGCCAGTGGTTTTTGGTTACCTTTGGTCTCCGTGGTGAGACCTAGCACAGGCTGTCCAAAGTCACACCCTCCGAGGTGCCCTGGAAACCTGGGCATAAATCATTGTCCTCTCCCTGCTCTGCACACGTGTGCTCCAGAGAAGCTGAAGATGATGCTCCCGTGCTCCCTGGGATGACCCGCTTCCCAGCCAGGATTGCCTTCCCGAGTTTAGCCCGTGCTGGTTTGTTTTGCTGAGATGTTTGTTCCAGTGACTGGAATAACCATGAAGGCTTCTCTTATTTTTTTCATGTGCTATCAGGGCTCCTCTCCTCCCTCTCTCTCCCTGTTTGCCGGCTGGAGGATCAATCGGATGCAGACATCTTTGGTGGAGGAGTGGTACCAGGGCTGGCACCTGGCCAAGGGAGCCACGGAGAGTCATGGGAAAATGCTGTTAAATGCCCCAAATTAATTTCAAGAGAAACGCAGGAAGAGAGAAAAACCCACTTTGGGGAGAGGAGAAAAAAAAGGCAGCAGCAGCAAAGCCTTTTTTCTCCGATGTAATCTCCCGTGTGACAAATCAGACAGGCAGCAAAGAGCTCTTTGAATGAATTCCCTCTGCAGGAACCAGTCCCATGGCACCTCGGTGGGCAACCACAAGGAGCGTCTCGTTGCCTCCACTGCTGCTGTGCCGAGACCCCAGATGTGTCAGATGCTTGGGTTTGGGTAAATGTGACCTAGCTTGCTGCTTCTTCCCTTGAAAATTGAAATCCTGAGGGCTCACGAGTGACTGCCATGGGAAGGCAGCGGGCCCTGCTGCAGAGTTTTACCTGCCTGGTCTGTGCGTGGGGTGCAACGAGCCTTGCTGTAGAGCCAGACCCTTTTTTTTTTTAATTACAGATAGAGCAGGAGTGGTTAAAATTGCCCCTTCGATGTCTTACCTGCACCAGTCCCAGCAGGCAGGTTCCAAATGCCAGCAAAGCTGTTGGAGGCTTAGGTCTCCCCCCAAGGATGCCGGCGTTGTCCCTTGGCCACACGCTTTTGCTCGGTGCTCGCTGGTGGGAGGTGCAGCTGCCGGAAGCCCCATGGGCCTGGGGCCTCTTCTCGTGCCACTGCACAGTGCTTCCTGTGGGCAGAGCCCAGCTGCCGATGGGTTTCCTGCTGCTTTTCTCCTGGTGGAGTTGAGCTTTCCAGCCCGCTGCAGGTCCTGCATAGCCTGGGGTTTGAGGAGGGCAGGCAGGTCCTCATGGCCTGTCTCTGTGCTGCTGGCACATCAGTCTGTCAATGCTCCATGGCTGTGGTCACCATGCCTGTGACGTGTAGTGGGCTGAGCTGCATCACTCAGCACTGGCATTGTCCTTCCCAGGCCCCAGTGGTGGGCCTGTGGGCAGCTGGAGGCGTTTGGCCCAAGGTGGATGTTGCCAGCAGGGACGGTGCCTCACTCTTGGAGAGGCTGCAGTGCACTTTGGAGGTGGAGCTGACTCTTGGACCCCCACAGAGCCTCACTGGCCAGTGCCAGCAGCAGCAGCTCGGCCCCAGGAGAGCTGCGGTGGGGAAGACTGCAGGCTGAACGAGCTTGGGGAACTCCTGGCTCTGCACTTATGCAGCTGTGGGCCCCCATCAGCAGCACGGAAACGAGACCTCGAGCACGTGCAACAGTCGTGTGGTGCTTTGGAGGGGAGCAGAGAGGTGCAGTGGAAACATTCACCCTTTCAGAATCCTAGAATCATTTTGGTTGTAAAAGACCTTTATGATCGAGTCCAACTGTTGCCCCAGCACTGCCAGGTCCCCACTGACCCATGTCCCTCAGCACCACATCTCCATGGCTTGGAAACCCCTCCAGGGATGGGGACTCCACCACTGCCCCGCACAGCCTGG
>NW_008589641.1:4500-12233 GCF_000691845.1 Merops nubicus
CCTGCTCTGCGCCCCCCCACACCGGGCGGGTAGACTCTTCCCCAGCAACTTCGTTGCCCTTCTCTGGCCACACTGCAGCCCCTCAAGGTGCTTCTTGGAGTGAGAGAAAGCTGACCCCAGGATTCAAGGTGCAGCCTTCCCAGTGGCCAGAAGCATTTGCTAGCTTCATCAGCACTAGCAGGAACTTCCCAGGGCTGGCCATTCCCAGGGCTCCCTGAGGCTCACTCAGGTTATGGCCACTGGTTTCCTGTGAGCCTGTCACCTCCCAGGCACAGGAACGGGGCTGGGACAGGCCCTGTTGAGGGGAGCACAGCAGCACCAGTGGAGAACCGAACCAAAAGCTGCTCAGAGCTGTTCCTGGCCCTAGCAGGCAGCCCAGCATGACAACAGCGGGTATTTTTAGAGGCCAGCTGCCTGCAATGCAAGAGAAGAGCAACAGTCAGGCAGGAGAACTCAGCCATGCTTCCCCTGCCCAGCTTTTTGGTCCCTCCCAGGATGGTGCTGCTGGCGTTGGGTCCCCACATCCTCCAGGTCCCTGCTGGCTTCGTTGTCCCCTTGTCAGTGCTTCTCCCCTCGCAGCTCGAGGGTGGCGTTGGGGGTTCTGCTCGTCACATCATGGATGAGTGCCTTACAGCCTGGCGTGGTGGGTGGGTGGGGGTTGGGGTTTTTCTCTGTTTTGTTTTTTTTTTTGGAGAAGTCTGTGTCGCTGGTGAGGGAAAGCCTGCAGTCTCTCCCACTGCTGGGGTAATTGCAGTCATTCGTTTGGGAGCTCTCCCTAGAAGGGATGGAGCTGTGCTCAGTCAGGAGTGCTGCAGGGGAATCAGATCCACCTTTTAATCCAGCCAGCCAGCCAAGGCCTGTACATCTGGAGCTGGAGAAAATGGGAAGGGAGGGTTTGGCTCTAACCATATGGCTTGAATGACTGTCTAGGCTGATTCCAATACCAGTTGAGGTTGGGTTTGGGACCAGATGTCGGTTCAGCTGGTGCTGAGCTGAGCACCCCCATCATTTTGGGTTCTCCCCAGCCACATCTTGCTGCTTTAGAGCTATTGTGCATCCACTTACTCATTGCAACGTTGGTTTCGTAGCCCTCAGAGTCTGTCTGTGTGGATCTTGCTCACCTGAGTGTGGCTGTAGATGCCTTGAATTTCTTTTTGCTCCCTGTTGATGAGCATGAAGCAGCCACCACCCTGCAGCTGGTCCTGGGTGAGCATCTCATGGGGGGGACTCTGCTTCCTGAGGCCCTGCCCAGCTCTGGAAGTGGGGATACCCCATGTTCCTCTGCATGTTGCCTTGGCATTTTCCTGTCTCCTGGAGAAGAGAGAGCTTGAAATCCTCCCTGCTGGAATTTTTGTCATCTGCAACCCCTCTGTCTCCCTACTGCTTCCTCCCAGCAGCTGCTGGCTGTGTGACAGCTCAGCCCTTGCCATGTTCAAGGGTGACATAGTCGAGGCAGGAGCAGAGAAGGTGTGACAGCCAGGCAGGATTATTCCCACCTGCAGCAGGATCCAGCATCCCTCCTACAGAGGTGTGTGATCATCCTGCTGGTCCATACTCGACTTCTCCCCTTCCTGCTGTCCTAAGCCTGGGGCACTTCCCAGCCATCCCTTGGCAGCCACAGACCCTCCCTGGCAGCAGGGAGATGCTCTCTGCCCTGCTTGTCTTCCTCCAGCACCAGGAGCTGGGGGCAGGTGAGGTTAGGCCCTGCTCTGCAACATGCTCCTCCCTCGGATTTTTCTCCAACAGTCTCCTTTTCTCTGCAGGAGTAACCAGTGGTAACTGGCTGTGAGCATTTCACAGCCATGCACTGCCTCTGGGTGTAGCTGCCTGGGCCTTTGTACTCTGATTGCTGCCCACAAGGTAAAAATTGCCCTTCCTCTACCCTGAAAGGCTGGATTCTGTCACAGACTCCTAGAGTCATTTTGGTTGGGAGAGACTCATTGACTCCAACTGTTCCCCCAGCACTGCCAGGTCTCCACTGACCCATGTCCCTCAGCACCACATCTCCATGGCTTGGAAACCCCTCCAGGGGTGGGGACTCCACCACTGCCCTGGGCAGCCTGGCACAGCCCTGGAAAACCCTCAAGGGCAAGAAATTGTTCCTCAGGTCCAACCTAAAACTCCCCTGGCACAACTTGAGGCCATTTCCTCTTGTTCTATCACGTGTTCCTTAAGAGAAGAGCCCCCACCTGGTTCCAGCCTCCTGTCAGGGAGCTGTGCAGAGCCAGAAGGTCTCCCCTGAGCCTTCTTGGCTCCAGGCTCAGCACCCCCAGCTCCCTCAGCTGCTCCTCACCACACTTGGGCTCTAGACCCTTCCCCAGCAGCTTTGTTGTTCTTTGCTGGCCACACTCCAGCCCCTCATAGTGCTTCCGGGAGTGAGGGGCCCAAAACTGACCCTGGGATTTGAGGGGCAGCCTCCCAGTGCCCAGTCCAGGGGGATGATCCCTGCCCTAGTCCTGCTGGCCACAGTAATGGTGGTGGCCATCTTGGCCACCTGGGCACATTCTGGCTCACCTTCAGCCAGCTGTTGACTAACACCCCCCAGGTCCTTCTCCACTGGGCACTCCAGCCACTCTTCCCCCTGGACACAGGGCCATCACATCCCCCTGGAGTGTTGCAGGGGGTTGTTGTGACCCAAGTGCAGGACCCAGCCCTTGGCCTTGTTGAACCTCATCCCATTGTCCCCCACCCATCAATCCAACCTGGCCAGGTCCCTCTGTAGAGCCTCCTACCCTCCAGCAGATCAACACTCCCAACCATCTTGGTGTCCTCTGCAAACTGCCTAATGGTGTCCTCAATCCCCTTGTCCAGGTCATTGATACAGATGTTGAAGAGAAGTGGCCCCAGTACTGAGCCCTGGGCAGTACCACCGGTGACTGGCTGCCAACTGGAGTTAACTCCATTCCCACCATGCTCTGGGCCTGGCCATCCAACCAGGTTTTTTATCCAGCAAAGCATCTGACCAAGCCATGAGCAGCCAGTTTCTCCAGGAGAATATTCTGGGAAACAGATCAGAAGCCTTACTGAAGTCCAGGCAGACAACATCCACACTCATGTCCTTCCCTTGCGCCCTGGGGACTGGGGTCTGGTACTCACAGTAAATTCTGCCATGGTCCAGGCATGAAGTGCCATGGGAGACCCTCCACTGCTCTGTCTGTGTGATTCCCAGAGCCTGCCTGGGGAGATGATGTCCCAGAAGCTGGATGGGATGACTTCCTGGCAGGAGGGTGTATCTTGGGTGGGATCAGTGCTGGGCTTTGCTCTCACTGCCAGCCTCACAAAGCCCGGACACATCATTGCGTGTCTCTGGAGCGTCCCTTCATCCCCGCCGTGGGGTCAGCTGAGATGTGAAGGAGCATCCACGACATCAAAATAGGAGTTCTCCACTTAGGGAAAACCCAGGGCTCGGGAGGGAGGTGGCCAGGGAGCTGCTGCGTCGCCCCAGGGCTCAGATCTGGTTATGTTGGGGAGTGGCTGAGGTCAGGCTTTCGGGAGCTCCTCCGGCTGGATCCCGGCGGTGGGGACTCCGTGCATGCCTCCCCAAGGGATGGCTTAGTCAGGAGTGACTCACCCCACCACGAGGTCCCCTTGTGACGTTGCCTGGCTGATCCCTCCCAGCCCCTGCCCAGGCAAACCTTTTGGATGTTCCCAGGTGTGCCTGCAGGATCCCTCTCCTATCTGGGCAGTGAATTTGAAACCCTGAGCATCCCCTGAGAGGTGGGGAGGCAGCTCTGGGGCGTCCCTGCACCTCTTCTGTGCAATGAGGTGGACCCAGGCTGATTTTGTGGCTAGCAGGAGCCCTGAATGAGCTTGGAAGTGGGTAAATCCAAGCCCTGCAGTGCAACAGCATGAGTCTGAGGTGTTAATGCCTTCCCTGGGCTGCCGCCCAGGACCCCTCTGCTTAACTTTGCAGTTCTCCAGGGTGCTAAAATTAGGTTTGGGCTACACGCTCTGCCTTATGAAGCCTGTTCTGGCAGCTGGAGGAGTGTTTCTGCAGTCAACTAGGACTAGCTGGAAGGCAGGGTGACCCTGCTTTTCTCATCCAGGTCTGGGGCAACCGATTCTGCAGTGTAGCCTGGGCTGTAGGAGGGAGGTGCTCTCTTCCTGTAGCATAGGTGTTTCTGTTCAAAATTGGCAATTTCATCCAGAAAAGGGGCAATACTCAAACAGCCCTGGGCAGGGGGAGTGCTTGGGGTGCGGGGGCTGGATGCACATCTTCGCTGAGAGGGTGTGTTCAAGGAGGGTGGCTCTGGATGTCCTGTGACCATATAGGCGGGCCCATTTGCCCTCCTGCTCCTCGGTGCCCACAGGCCATGCTGGAGGTATCTTCTAGATCTTCAGTGTGTCCATCTGCTGAGGCTCGATGGCTTTGGGTGCTCTGGAGCAAGAGTCCTTGTGGGGCTCCCTCTCTCACATCTCCTTTCCCAACTCTCTGGCTTCCCTCAGACCCAGTACTGGGATTTGTTTTTCTTCCCATCCTCTCCCACAAGAAACCAGCTGGCTAAAAAAAAACCCACCTCTGCCCCCCCTAGCTTGCAACAAGCCAGCCTTGGGCTGCTGTGGCATGATGCCACCCAGCCCCACCTGCATCCCCCTGGCACTAGAGGCTTCTCCTGGTCCCATCCAAAGCAGTGATGCCTTTTCCTTGCTGTTGCTGTGTCCCTCCTAGAGCTGAGTCAGGTGGGAACGAGCAGACACGTCTCCAAAACCCGATACCTCAGGCGTTAGGGCAGCACTGGCCCTGACCAGCTTCATGATCCATGGCACGTCCTTGGCTGGCCTGTGGCTGACCCCCCAGCAAACACCTGCAGCACGAGGGCTTTGCCAGGAGCCACCACGAACCAGGGACAGCTTTTCTGAGATGTTGCACACAAGTGGCTTCTTTTTTGGGTGCTGCTTGTCGTGGTTTAGCCTCAGCTAGCAGCTAAACCCCAGCAGCCACTGGCCACTGCTTCCCACCTCCCCTGCCACATGTTAGAGGAGGAGAATTGGGAGGAAGAGAAAACAAAAAGCCCACGAATGAGATAAGGACAGTTTAATAGAATACCACCAAGAGAGAAGAGAGAATAATACCAGTGAAATAACATAAAGCAAGTGATAAACCCCCTACCTGAGACGCAGCTCTCCCTGCTCCATCTGCAAGCTAAGCCACCTGCAGAAAACAAGCCTGGGCCAGCCCCTCCCCTTATCTAGAGGGCATGAGGTCGGCGTGGTATGGAATACCCCGTTAGCCGCTTCCCTTGGGTATCCCAGCTGCAGCTTCTCCCGCCCGCAGCCGCTGGTGACCACTGCCCCTCTCCTGGCTGGCCCCAGGACACTGCCTCACCTTACAAACATGTCTGTCCGCCCAGCTCAGCCAGCGGAACTGTCTCGGTCAGCAGGGAGAGGGTGGGATGGGGATGGCATAGGACCATCCCTCTGCCAAGGCACAGCCTGCACCCTTGGGTTTCTCTCCAAGCTCTGGCATCCAAGGATGTCCCAGACATGTCATCGAATCGATTTTGGTTGGCAGAGATGTTTAAGGTCATCAAGTCCCAACTGTTCCCCCAGCACTGCCAGGTCCTCATGTCCCTCAGCACCACATCTCCACAGCTTGGAAACCCCTCCAGGGATGGGGACTCCACCACTGCCCTGGGCAGCCTGGCACAGACCTGGACAACCCTTTCTCAGAAGACATTTGTCCTCAGGTCCAACCTCAACCTTCCCTGGCACAAGTAGTCAAGAGCCAGAAGATCTCCCCTGAGCCTCCTTTGCTCCAGGCTTAACACCCCCATGTCCCTCACCTGCTCTTCACCACACTTGTGCTCTAGGACCTGGTGGAGGTTTTTAGAGGTTCCCAGCTCTGCTTTGCCCTGCTCTCTAAAATTAACCGTCTAACCTTCCTAAAAATACTCGGAGGGCAGTAGCCCCTGGAGAGCACCAGCACTGCATGCTCTCGGTTTCTAGACCGAGCCATCAGAGAGATGAAGTCACCTGAAGTGTCCTGCAACCCTGGAAAGCCCTTGGCTTTCTCAGAGTCTCCTGCAGGATACAAGAGTCCAGGTCTGGATCTGAGCTTGCCTTTCCAAGCCAGACTGCTTCCTGTAGCACCCTTCTCTTCTTCCCTTGGCTGCTGGTGAGAGCTGGAGAAATACTGTGCCAGCTTTGGGTTCAAAAGATGCTGATAGGGGCATCACCGGCTGTCCCCAGGCACCTTGGCGGGGAGGAAGGGTCCGTGGCCTTGGCCAGAGCATCCCCTGAGCTGTGGGAGGCCCAGGCGAGGAGGAATCGCTGGGCCCTTCCTCTCTTTTTTTTAGGAATGTGGGAGGAGGGCGGAAAGGGCTTGAGGAGGAGGAGGAGGGAGGGAGAGAGCTGAATTTTCCATGAGCAGCTGTCAAAATGTAATCTCCTGCGTCGCTCAGGCTGGCAGCTTAGGCAGGATAAATTAACGGGGATTTCGGGGGACGTGGAAAATACCATGGCCCGGAGAGGACCGGCTGTATGGGGAGAGGCCCTTTTGTCTGTGGGACCAGCTCCAGGCCCCGGCGCCTGCCCGAACCACAGAGGGGTGGGTGGAGGGATGGATGCTCTGAGGCGCTGGGTCAGAGCTCTCCCCTGGCCTTGGTGGTTTCCCATCCACAGGTCGCCCGGAGAAGGGGCGAGGGAGCCTGACTCCTTCTCCGCCTCCCCTTTCCTGGGGCGGGGGGCTCCCTCTAGCCCCTGATCCCTGCCAGGGGCGCAGGGAGGGCCTGCAGCTGCTCTCACAATGCCAACTATTTGTGCTGACAGCTGGGGTGCAGGGCAGCCCCCACCCCGAGGGCCTTTCCTGCCTGCTCCTTGCTCCTGCTCACACACGGGAATTTACGCGGTTGCATTTTCACCTTTTTATTATTTTTTTTCCCCTTCTTTTTCATCTTGCTAAACACAGAACCAGGAAAGCATGGCAGCCAGCATGCTGGGGTTTGAGCCCTCACCCCTCTGGCTGTGCCACAGTGGTGCAGGGGGTCCCTGTCCCCCCGCCAGCTGCCCAGAGAGCGTGCCGGCTGTCCATGACGGCTATTTATAACTGTGCTAAAGCTACCCTGGCTAGCAGAGGCCAGGGGATACGGCAAAAGCCACCAGCTGGAGCCCATGAAGAGCTCTGCTCTTCCCCCAGCCCCTGCCGTTGTACCCTGGCAGCTGTGGGGCTGGGTGGTCTCATTCCGAGCCCTCTCCCTTCGCCATGGTTGCAGGTCTCGTAGGATCCCTCAGATCTGGGGCAGCCGTTTAAAATAACACCTTGGCACAGAAAAAGGGGGTACTGGAGGAAACGAGGTCGGTCCCTGACCTCTTCAAACACCTTGTTCCGACACTGACTCCCAGCCCAAACACCTTGTCCAAAGGGAGCCCTTGGCGGCTGCCCCGTGCCCAGGGCTCACTGCTGGAAGCTGGTGCACGGAGCTTGCCCGGTGGGGCTGGGTGGCCACGGTGCTGGAGCAGGATCAGTTCAGGCAGGGATAGGGGCGGGCGGGCAGCCAGGGAAGGTGTCTGGCAACAGGAGTCTGGTTGGGTCTTGCAGAGGCAGGCTGGGAGGCTATCTGAGCCCGCTCTATAAATACACCATGCGGGTAAACACTTGGGAGGGGAAAAACCCAACTATTTCAGCTAACAGGCACCGCTGTCACGGGGCATAGACTGCTCAGGAGTAAAATTGAAGGACAGGCCCGGCAGCCTGGGCTGCATCCCCGGCAGCGCGGGCAGCAGGGCAGGGAGGG
>NW_008589641.1:12296-13871 GCF_000691845.1 Merops nubicus
GGGAGGGGATCCTGCCCCTCTGCCCCGCTCTGGGGAGACCCCCCTGCAGTGCTGGGTCAGCTCTGGAGTCCTCAGCACAGCAGAGACAGGGACCTGCTGGAGCGGGGCCAGAGGAGCCCCAGCAATGACCCGAGGGGGGAACCCCTCTGCTGGGAGCCCAGCAGGAGAGAGGTGGACTTGGGCAGCTGCAGAGGAGAAGGCTGCAGCTGGAGAGACCTTCTGGGGGCCTGTCAGTATCTGAAAGGGCCACAGGAAGGCTGGGGCAGGGCTGCTTATGAGGGCCTGTTGCAACAAGATAAGAGGCAATGGTTTTAAACTGGAGCAGGGTGGATTCGATTGGACATTAGGAGGAAGTTCTTTGCTATAAGGGTGGTGAGCCCCTGTGCCAGGTTGCCCAGAAAGGTGGTTGCTGCCCAATCCCTGGAACCATTCCAGGTGAGGTTGGCCAGAACTCTGAGCAACCTGCTCTAGTTGGGGATGTCCCTGCTCCCTGTAGGGGGGTTGCACTAGGTGACCTTGAAAGGTCCCTTCCCACCCAAACCATTCCATCATCCTCTGAAAAGCAGGGTGGAGAAAAGGTGGCAGATGGGTGCTCCTGCCTGTGAGGCTCCAGCTACTGGCGCTTGCACAGCAGAGGCCTGAGCTGCCTCCCGTTGAAGCCACCCTCACCTCTTCCCTTCCAAGAAGAAATGCCCTCGCCACGTCCACGTGGTGGCAAACAAGAACCTGATTCATCCTTAGATAACATGTGCACGTTCCTTTTCTTCCCTGAGCAGCCTCTGCATATATATGAAGAAAGCTCTTAAGCAGCACTGCAGTCAGACCTGATCTGCTTTTAGAAGATAGGTCCTTAAATTACCCTCTCCTTCTCTGCAGGCAAGGAATGGTGAGATGTTCTGGTGCAAAGCCATGGTGGGTGGTGGTGGTGGCACACACGTGCTCGGCTGCGTCGGCTTGAGCCCCGTGCCACTGGGCAGGGACAACCTGCATGGCCCCAAGCTGGCTGTGGTGGGAGGACAGGGAATCTTGGGCGGGTGACCTGCAGAGCTGGTTGAGGATTTGATCCCTGGGAGTTGGGGGCTTAGAAAGCTGGGTTTGGGGCTCCGGGGATGATGCTGTGGGGTTCTGCACCGGTGTGGTACACTGGCACCGGTCAGGCTCAGATGCCGAGCAGGTGGGGACATTATGGCCAGCTTCAGCCAAGAGTCCAGATCAACAGGCAGGTCTGGGTGACAAGGCAGGGCCAAGGCCAAGCTGGGGCATCAACCTGCTCCCCCTGCTCCTGGAGCTGTTGTTGGAGAGGCGAGTGTCCACCTCAGTCCTGCAAAAGCCTGCAGAAAGCAGCACTTTGGGTTCCCAGCTCCAGCCCGCCCATCTCCTGCTGCGGCCCTCTAGAAAAACCTTCCTTACAGCTTCCCCGGCTCAGCTCTGCGGGGCCGGGCAGCGACAGCACCCTCAGGGCACGGCCACACGCCCCTGTGCTTGCCAGCCCCGGGGTGCCGCTTGCCCTGGGCTGCTCCTCGCCCTTTAAGGCCGGGCAGCAGCTGCTGGCCACGTGTGCGCTGCCTTGGCACG
>NW_008589642.1:0-274 GCF_000691845.1 Merops nubicus
TTTTGAACCCCTCCAGGGATGGTGTCTTCACCACCAACCTGGGCAGCCTGTTCCCAGTGCCTCACCACTCTTTCAGTAAAGAAATTCTTCCTTATATCAAGGCCTCCCCTGGTGCAACTTAACCCCATTTCCTCTCCTCCTACTGCTAATTACTTGGGAGAAGAGACCTACACCCACCTCACTACAACCTCACTACAATCACTTCCCTACTCCTGCTGGCCACGCTATTTCTGATACAAGCCAGGATGCTGGTGGCCTTCTTGGCCAACCGGCC
>NW_008589642.1:305-944 GCF_000691845.1 Merops nubicus
TCAACTGCATCCCCAGGTCCTTTTCTGCCTGGCAGCTTTCCAGCCACTCCTCCCCAAGCCTGCAGCATTGCCTGGGGTTGTTGTGACCAAAGTCCAAGGCCTAGCACTTGGCCTTGTTAAATCTCAAACAACTGACCTTGGCCCATCAATTCAGGCTGTCCAGATCCCTCTGCAGAGCCTCCTAAGTCTTGAGCAGATCAACACTCCCACTCAATTTGACGTCATCTGTGAATTTACTGAGGGTGCACTTGATCCCTTCATCCAGATCATTGATAAAGACGTTGAACAAGACTGGCCCCAAAACTGAGTCCTGAGGAACACTGCTTGTGACCGGCTACCAACCAGATTTAACTCCATTCACCACAGCTCTCTGGGCTCGGACATCCAGCCAGTTTTTAACCCAGCAAAGAGTCCACTTGTCTATGCCATGAGCTGCCAGCTTCTCTAGCAGAATGCTGTGAGAGACGGTGTCACAGGCCTTACTGAAGTCCAGGTAGACAACATCTGCAGCCTTTCCTTCATCAATTAGGTGGGTAACCTGGTCATAGAAGAGTTTTGATCAATGACACAGAGGAACATTTCCCCTCTGGCAGGAAATGCCAGAGGCTGCTCAGCGAGGTGCAGCAGCTCAGCAGGAAG
>NW_008589642.1:975-8100 GCF_000691845.1 Merops nubicus
ATCCCCTCAAGGCACAGAGAAAGGCAAAGTCCTGTAGATGATAAAAGGAGATTTGTGCTGTTCTGAGGCACAAATTACATTTGGAGTCTCGCTTCTGACGTTTCATTGCACCTGACAGTTGGCACAAGTTTGTCTGTTCTTGTGAATGGTTTTGTACAAGCCATGGCACAGAACAAGGGCACACAGGCCTACACTTCTAGAGCTGGGCTCAACCATCAGCTGCTGGTGTTCGCTCCCTTCCCAGTTTACCCTTAAAATAGTTGGTTTTATCTCTGTAGGGTCACAAATTCTTTCACCTGATAGCTTTTTAGGGCAGGGAATGTATTGTACCTTGTATATACTCCCTAGCAGAATGGATGTTGGTTACGACCTGAAAGTAAAGTACCACTTGAAACTCATAATGACAATGAAAACTTTTTCTCTTCCTGGCTTAATGAAGCCTGAATTGTAGTGTTTGGTTTTACTGATTACACGGCAAAATAGGCAATTTGAAATGGATGCTTTCAAATGGTCTGATTTTACCATTAGAAGTGGAGAATAATACACATTTTATAGTGTATTCTCTATACATATGACTTAATTTACAAAATCTCCTACACACTGAAACATAGTTTCACTCATTTTAATGCACACTTCTAATAAAAAAAAAATCAATAAAGTTTGTTTTCTAAGTTTTGCACTCTTTTTCTTTCTTTTTTTTTTTTTTTTTTTTTTTTTTTTTTTTTTTGTACTGATGTTTATTACGTAATAAAATTATCAGGAAGATGATCAGGATAAATTCCTTGATTCTAGGATTACACATTCTCAAGAGGACCAAACTTTTAGATCTTTAAAACAAAACAGCTGCATATGTAAAGAAATCCCAAAAGATATGATTTTAAGAGCAAAATACTGCTAGAGGAAGGGAATATGCTCAGAATTTAAACAAAAAAAAAAAATAAATTATATGATAAATAAAAAATTCTTCATATTTACATCTTAAATATACAACCGTGATATTCATTATACTCAGTCAAAATTTACAACTCAAGGTAGTTACCTTGTGCTTTAAGTTCATGTTTGTGCTTGTGAATAACAGCATAAATGTGTCAAAAAAAATGATACCCATTTATTGAGGTATTCCCATGAGCTTCCTGATCTAGTTGAAGAAGTCCCTGCTCACTGCAGAGGGGGTTGGACTCGATGATCTTTAAAGGTCCCTCCCGACCCAAACTATTCTATGATTCTAATCTATGTTTTTCAAACTTCTGATGATTTGTGTTTTGTGAGACCCTCTAAGAGTGACTGTATAGGTTGATCTTCATGACAAGTGCCATTTCAGCTAAATTCATTCATATTTGATGAGTTTGCCATCACGGTAGCTGCACCTCTAAATGCAATGCAGACGTAGTAGGGTGACTATCAGGAGTCCATGATAACTCATGCTAAAGGCTGTTTTTGATAAGCCAGCCACCATGCCTTATAACACCACAACTCAAAGTGCAAAGTTTTAAGTGCAAGCAGGACACAAATCCATGCCAGGACTCAAATATTTACTTTGAATTAATTCTGCAACAAACCTACAGAATGCCTCAACAGGCTCATGACCAAGGAGCTGGAGTGACACTCAAGAGGACATCTGGGTTTCTGACCTTAACAAAAATTTCCTGTAGCTCGGGACCAGCCACTTAAAGTTCCCTGTGCTTTATATTCAACAGTACAGTAGAAATAACTACATCGATAGAATTGCGACTGTCATGGCAATAAATGATGCACTCATATCATAGAGAGAACCTCCAGACAAGGCAGAGCTCTTGAAATGGGACTGGTTTTTAATGCTCCCATCTAAGTTGAGCCTATATTCCCTGCTCTGGAAAAACCCTTCTGCTAGTAAGAGCAGAAAACTCCCACAACTACAGATGAATAAGAAAATAATAAATAAATCACCTTTTTTTTTAATTTTTTTTTTTTTTTTAAATTACATTAACAGCAGGAACAAGCCAGACCTAGAAAGTTTCCGTTCATTTATTTCCCTGAATATCTGACTTTATTCAAGAGACATTCATACTTTATGGTAAATGAGCGGGATCACCTGTTTCACCAGCTGGATAAGAGAAGTTTGCACCAGTGAGGTGTGTTTGCATGCACGCAGAAAGGGTTACTAGAGAAGAATTATTTACTCCTTGATTTATTTGAGGTCACAACCCTCAGGCAGTTAATTTAACACATGCTTTAAACTGTAGTGGCATGAAAATGATAAGCCATCACTTCCAGAGCATAAGGATTTATGGGCTACCGCAGATATAAATAAATAGAGTAAAATCTGATCATAACATCGCCCAGGAGAATGTAAGCAATTTGGGGCAGGTACCATGACAGCCCATGTCTTCCGGCAGGGGTGGAAATGTCTCTCACACCGCGCTGTTTTAAGGAAGAACATCACTAGGTGGCACTCCACCACCACGGTGGTTTGATAAACTGTTCCCCACTAAACAATGGCTATTTTCAGCCTCGACAAGCTTTTCTGGTCTAAAAACGTGTTACAAATATTAATTAATACATGGAGACATAATGGTCGGGGGATCACATGTTCATGGATGAGGTCCTGTATTTGTATACAATTTTTCTCCTTTTACTCAGATAATATCATCAATGGAAGGTTACCACTAAGTAAAACAAAATTTATCTAACAATTTACTGATACTAAAATATTATTTTATACATATTACAAATATGTTACATAAATATTACTTATCTAATTGTAAGTCTTGTAATTTCCCCAGCGATACAGAGATCCATCATAACCTCATGGCCTCAAACACCAGTGATACTACAGACACTGTCTGTGAGCTGACATCGTGGGACATCCTCTGAAAGTCACTTTGCCTTCTCAGAATCACATCAGTTTTGCAGCATTAAAAGGAACACGAGCTTACTAAAAATAATTCTTTTTCTCCAGTGACAAGGAAACACTATGTGGTCTTCGATTACTTCATTATCTAACTGATATTTTTACAGTATTCTTTTTAGATGTCCTCCCCTCCTGTTATTTCCAAACCAAATTATATTATTGTAAGGTGAACAGTTGTTCATTTTAAATTGTATTGAGGCTTTCTACTTTGTTCATAAAGATAACACAGCAGATCTCAAACAGCAGTAACCTTTGATCATGTTTGGCACTACAGTCAGTGACCTCAAGAAGAAAAAGCATTAACATTTTCATACAAAGTTAAATCATGGAAATATTTTGATTAATAGAAACACACAAAGAAAGAGCTCAGTTAGTTCTGAAACAGAAGCTAAAGCTGACAAGCAGTCTGTGTATAATATACAATTACACGCTCCACATAAAAAATAAAATAGATGGCAATTATGGAAAGCAACTAAAATTAAGTCGATAATCCTGGAACTAAGCTTCCATTCTACAGCATGGTTTGAAACTGCCCAACAGCTTTCTGTCCCAGTTTTTCCTCCCAGTTCTGCAACTAGAATTATGATGGCCTGCCATACTTGTTAGAAAATTCCCCACTTCCACCCCTCTCCGAGCCAAACCCAGGGACTCTCCAAGGCCACTGGAGGACAACAATGCTCTGCAGATCCCCATTGCCATTGCTGCCCACTGTGGGCTCTTACACCAACAGTATTATCATTTATGCTACCAATCTGACCTACAGCTTTAGAGAGTGACACGGGGTAACACTCTTCCCCCTATGTACTTGGAGGCACAGACTGGCAGAAGTGCCTTTCCCCCACCCCAGCTGCCCAGCATCATTAAACCCTGGAGATGTTATGATGGAAATCCTACAAGATAACATAAACACACTTGGCCCTGCACAGAACTCAGGTTTCTTCAAGGGACAATTTACATTACCTGCTTTCTAGTTCTGATGCATGGCTGTCTTTCTAGCATTTGGGTGTATTTTAAAATGTTTCAAATATGTCTAGAGTCGTCATGTGTTCATTAGCAGAGACGACTTCCCCTCAATGCTTTCAAACAGCCTTTCATTTCCAGCAGCAGAATCCAGGCCCTAATCGCTGATTTGTGTTCCACTCACGTTTTACTCTTCAGCCTTTTAATTCTCAACCACCAAATCTCTTTCTAGCTGAAAATTTGTTTGGTATCTTTCACTATCTGACACTTGAGTCCTCTCAGAGGAAGAGGCTACTAAAAAAAAATCTTAATATCCAGGAAAGGCTATAGAAATCACAGAGATTTAAGATGTTTATAAGGTGAGGTGTACAGGGGTAGATGAGGATACCCCATGGTATGCCTTGAGGAGGTGACTCCATCTCCCTGTATATTTTTTTTTTTGCAACCCATTTTCACTTATGCCCTGCAATAGGATGAGGAGCAATGGATACAAGCTGGAGCACAGGAAGCTCCACCTCAACATGAGGAAGAATTTCTTTACTGTAAGGGTTCCAGAGCACTGGAACAGGCTCCCCAGGGAGGTTGTGGAGTCTCCTTCCTTGAAGACTTTTAAGACCTGTCTGGATGCGTTCCTGTATCCAGACTAGATGGTCCTGCTCTGGCAAGGGGGTTGGACTCGATCTCCAGAGGTCCCTTCCAACCTCTAACATTGTGTGATTCTGTGATATTTCCTTGCATAGTGTCTAGGAGCTGTGAAATATTCATGGATGGAAGGGAGTCCCTGATTCCCTTGTCCCCTTAATCTGCTCATGCCCCTGCTCTGCTGGGTCATGCTGAGCTGTGCCTATTAAAATCCCACCCTGCTGCAGTCTCCTTTAGGCTTACACAAATACTTGCAGTATAAAATTGTAGGTCCCCAGCAAGGCCTGATTCAAACACAATTATCATTCCTGCAAAATCTCTGTTAAGTGTTAACATGATCCCTCTGTGTGCTCCAGGCTGGCAGCCATCTCCTGTGTTGCTTGTCAAGGTGACAGCTGGAAGCTGTACTAAAACCTGCTTCACTGCTGCCTACCCATGGCCTCTCTGCTGTATCTGTATTCTCTCTCTGTAGCTCTTCCAAGATGATTTTTTTTAATTTATTTACTACTTGTAATAGCTGAAGGAAATATTGCTAGTTTTGTAATGGATTAGAAATACTAGTGGAAAGAATAAAATAGTTCCTCAACTTCCCAAGATGTCTGAAAGCAGCTGAAAAAGATATCTGGAATTTAACTCTCAGCCCGAATCTTGCTCTTTTCCTTCTCCTGCTGATGGCAATTCAGTGTCCATTTTAGAAATAATATATCTAACTTCTGCTGCAGTAGCAGCCATGTGACAGAGCCACAGGCCATGTCCGACCGTGTGAGGAACCATGGTACTGTTACTCCACTGCTCACAGCTTCAGGTCTTGCCCAACGTCTGAGTAAGGTTCGTGGAGCTTGGCTCATTATCAGATAAATTACTACCTTTTGCAAGATCATGATTTTAAGCCTTCTGCAGTGCAGCACTACTCAAAAAATTAATCATCTGCTGCAGCTGTCACGATATGTGCTTCTAGCTTTCTTTCCTCTTTCAAACTGCTGTACTGCATAAAAAAAAAAAACTAATACAAATCAAATTAATGTGTCTTGGTTTGACTTTTCCATTTATATGTATCATATTGTTATCATAATTTTATACCATCTTAGGTGGCATAGAAAGTAGAACCTGAATGGGATTGGAGGATGTATAATCTGTTGGGATGTGAGCCTTCCTTTGAAATATTCAGGCCTTTTCCCTGTTCCCCAGGGAAATTTTCCAGATGGATGTAAATTACAGTCACTGTAACCTATAGTGATTTGTATTGTCCAATGTATGTGTGTGTATATATATATATCTATAGTAAGACTCAGTAATTAACTATCTTGTCAGGCTTTATACAGGTGATATTTAATAGCCATTTTCCTTTGGCTTAGGTGATGAATAGCATTATCTTGGAGAAGGAGCTTGTTTTCCCTCCTGCTGCTACTGTGAATTTCCCAGGGGAAATAAATAATGCACCAAGACAGGCCGAGTCCTGCAGCACAGAAGCGGGGAGATTCCAGGACTGCTCTTGCTGGAGATGATTTTCATAGATTATGCCATGAGAAAGGAATGTACTACCAACACCCAGGTTGCCAATAAACCCAAATAAACTCGATTCAGACACTAAGGAAATAAAATCCATACACACACATTTATGAACACAAGCCCTTTGAATAACATTAAAACTGTTACCTAATTCAATAAGCACTTCAGGAAATTCAAAGAATGAGCTGACTTAACACTCCCAGTTAGCCCTCACAACCTAGGTGGCTTCAACGCAAAGCTGTGCCACCACATTTGCCTAGTATCCTCCTGATATTGCAAAGTCATAGTGCAACATAACACGCAGATCTGCTCCCACCACAGCACATGTCCACCGCCTGAGCTTAAAAAAATAAAAAATCAAAGGACAACATGCAGCATAGCATGCCAGTGATAATACAAGATAGTTGCAGTGCTGTGGAAAGAGGAAGGGTGCAATAAAGGGATCTATAGTTCCCCAAAGTCAGATAGACGTTACTATGCCGTTGCTCAAAACCTGGTGCCCTTAAGCATCTTTGTGGAAGGGATAGCTGTTGAGCAAAGTTATTTCTCTGCTAGATCCTTAAGGAGATGCCCTTTACCTGTAGAATGAGGGTGGTGTCAAAACCCACTTTTTAAAACCTCCTTAGTGGAGCTTATCATTGGTTAAGTTAACCCTGCTGAGCCTCAGCCTTCCCACCCCTACAAGGGAACTGGTGCCACTGCTCGGCCTCGAGAGGACGTAGGGCAGATCCACAAGTTTCTACTTGGGCCAGCTCTGAATAGGAGAATGGTTCAGAGTCCCTGGAATAACCACACGCGAGGTTACGCTCTTCAGCTGCTTTCCTGACTCTCAGGCACGACCACCAGGAGGTCAGAATACATCCGAGAAGCGAAATGAGCACATTTCCTCCCCGTGCCCTCAGTACAAATCCATCTGGGGAGCTCATGGGGGAGCCGGGAGGGAGCTCGGAGAGCACACTGCAGCCTGCTGGAGGACGGCTCTGCTCCTAGGGCTGGCGGGGGTGGTTGGAAGGAGGAGAGAAACAAAGAGAAAGAGAAACCCGCTCCGGCCGGGCTGGGCGGACTCCCCCGTGCCTGGGCTCGGCGCTGCGGGACGCCCCAACGCCCCGGGCAGCGATCCCGGC
>NW_008589643.1:0-12581 GCF_000691845.1 Merops nubicus
GGCCTGGTCATTGGCAGAACACCTGCTTGCTTCTAAGCCCATGCCTTGCTGTGCTGCTTTAATGAATGCTTTTGGCTGGCTTATGGAAATCTTTCCTCTGGTCATAGATGCTGAGAAGTTACCTATGGTAGTAGGCTTCAGCCTTCTATACGTGACAACTGATGAAAATGCTTTATTTTAAACATATGAATGATTTCTATGCTACAAGATGGAAATGCTGCTGTTCACAAGTTGATGTATGCGCTGCATGTGAGCACCAGCAACACAGGAAGGCAGCAGTTGTGTGCCTTTTTTGTGTCCTGGTCAGTGTACATCAGGCCTCTGCACAGCTTTGGGCAGCCCGTGTGGCTGGCACAAGGTGCTTTTCAGGAATCTGCTGGGTGCAGAATGAAGCCCCAGTCCTGGATCTTGCTGTTGTCCGAGGGAATTTTGCTGTTGAACTTAAGGAAGCTGGTATCGCCTGCTGCCTTTGACTATGAGAGAATGAGCCAGGAACACATGGGACGAAGAGGAGTAAGAGCTATAGCAGTTTGGTATCTAAAGAATAAATCTGTATTGTGCATTGGCTCACTTGTTACGTGCCTTGGCCAACTGGAGGTTTGTGCCTGTATAGGAATCACATGGCTCACGTGATAAAGCGGAGGGCAGTTCACAGTGCCCACTCTCAAGCAGCCCACTAAAGGAGATGAGGCAGTGCTAATGTTCCTACAGTTCAAGCTCTTGTATGGTCTTCAGTAAATTAATTGATATTATTAGCATTTAAGGCAGTAAAAACCCCAATTACTTAGATCTTACTACCTCAGACAAAATACAACTGTGTCTTAAAAAAACTGCAATGGTTTACTTTGCTGCTTCTCCCTCTCTTTGCTTTTTGATTCTTCAGAATATGCTGTCTCTGCCACCCTAGAATATGAGGGCTGGAAGTCCTCAAGTTATCAGCTGAATCGTGGAGCTGAAAGTGAAGTGCCAAATAGTGCTTACACTGATAGGCCACTGAAGTGCTGGGTTTAAACCCCTAGCCCTGAATGAGGGTTGGCATATGTATGAGTTCGACAACCAGGCAAGAAAGACCCTCCTGATTGCTTTTCACCCAGGGTCTGTCCAGCCTTGGGTGGGAACTGATTAAGAGATCCACTAGGTGCCTTCACCTTCCACATTAACTTGAAGGTGAGGCAAGAAACCACCTCTACAAGAGCTGAGTCTGCTTGCAGTGGGGTTGGGAGATTTGTTTACACAGTGCACGTGCTGTGTGGGGATTCTGGCTACTAGAAGGACTCTGACTCTTCACAGCAAGTGGAGTTCCCAGAGCCAGAACATGAAGCTGTCTCTGAGTCCCTACTATATAACTGGACTCATGCCATGGCTGCTACAGTTGCCCATGGCTTGGCTCCTTGACTGGCTTGTTCCCTTCTTCCTGTCCACTGTGGTGGGTGAGTGCATTGACTTGTTCCTCCCTCTGGTTGTTTGGCACTTTGGATCTCTGGTGTGTGATGTGGGAGTGGAGGGAGGAGTTTGGTTGCTGCTCTGCCTGTTAATGATGATATCATTCTATATCAGGCAAGCAGGCAGTAGAAGTGCCACACACCAAAGTACTTCATGGCAGGATTATAATATAAGGTTCAGAGCAGAAGATTTAAACCTGATGTGGTAAAGCAGCAGCTGGAGTATCTTGAGTGATGACTTGAGGGACTGGCATGCAGTACCTGGTTTGACCTGCATTATTGATCCAGGAGTTTGCAGCTCTATACAGTACTAGAACAGTTTCTTCTTATACTTTCCTAATCTACAAATGTCCTGTGGTGGTGTTTTAATAGGTTTGACACTTTAAGTTATAGAAGTACATAAGTTGAATAGGAGATCTTTGTTTTCAGACTGAGCACCTGAGGATCTGCAAACCATCATAGGGTTAATTAAAATACATGTATTCTGTTTTTATTTTTGTGCCGCTTCATTTGTATTCAAGGCACGTCCTGAACAAGTGTATTTTGATAGATTGTAATCCACAATAAATTGAAAAACCATTCACAGTGCTCTCTGTAAGATAAGAAAAAATTACTTGAGTCATATTCCTAAATTGTAAGTGAATATGCCAGTAGATTGATTTGTGCTGTGGGTTTCCACCTTCATTAAAACATTGTTGAAATGAGCCTGAAGTTTAATAATTTTTATCAGGTCTCTAAGAAAATATTGTAAATTATTAATTGATTGTGCATATTAAGATATTTATACAGCAGTAAAATAATCATTCTTACCACTGCTATACACTATGGTCCAAAATCTGTCTATCAGTTTAGCCACTTTCTGTTGTTTGTTTTCTTTCTTTCACAGGCCAGTTTGTGGCATGCCTGTGTTATTTTTGTGGTATAGTGTGATAGAATGAACAGACTTTTGATGCTAGCACTATTAAGGTAGCTGCTTATTTGGGTTGGCATCGTACCAAAGGGCTGAATAGATGGCGGGTCTCACAACCACGTCCTAAACTTCATATGATGAAAGGTGAAAAAGAAGGTCTTGGACCTTGTGCAAGTAATGATTTTTCTGTATATAAAGGAATGTACAGGGGTAAAGGAATCCTCATCTCCCTGCCTGTGTACGTAGTAGATCTGTGCAATTAGGATTTAACTGGTAGTATTTTTCCCTAAGAAGCCGCAGTTTGCAGAGACAACCCTCATTGATATAAGTGGAGGAGAAAGGTATAGCCAGAATTTATATAAATATTGAAATATATAAAATCTCCTCTCCATATACACATACCTATATATAAAATGCAGTTTTTCACACATCAGGGTATTTCTTTGGGGGGAGACGGGAGTGTTTTCTGACAGTAGAAATTATATAGATCAGCTGTGTCCCACTGCTCTTACCCTGTACTGTAGTTATTTGGTGTTAATGTAGCAGAAATATCCTATTGCTTGAATACAAATTTTTAGCTAAAGATGGCAAAAATCATCTTTCTGTGGTAGGAAAAGCTCTTTAGGAAATAACAGCAATCCAATCTCACTTGGGTCATCTAAGACATGAACTGCCTTCTGGAGGTTCCCTTCTCCCTCTGTAGCCTCTTGGGGTGTCTAAATCGTGTCTCAATATGGAGGTACTAAAGTGTCTGAGTAAAGTGAGATAGTGCTGCACCTACATCTGCAAAACGTAACAGTAACATTAAAGATTTGTAAAAAAAATTAGGCTTGTGAGGGACAGGTAATTCTAGTGGATGGTGAGCTAGATATGGATTTAGGTCTGGACCTGTCCTTGTTACTGCCTTGCTGGGTGGTCTTGGAACAGAACTTTCTTAGCTTTTCTTCAAGGAATTTTCTTGTATTGTTGTCATACAACACCCAGTGCAGTGGGATTCTAAGCACAGTGAAAGCTTTTGTGGATGGCTATAAAAAATACTAACAATCTCAACTTTAGAATTCCATTTCTTTGTGGAAGTGTAGTGCTTTGAAGGTGTCTTGGCAGTGTGGTATCTTGTCTGTCTCCTCACCCCAGTGGGGGAGGCAAAGCAACACGCTTTTCATGTAGACCCTTGTCAAAGGAGGAACTTGTAACAAATCAGCTGAAGAAATCTGAAATACTGGACCAGTTTGCAAGAATTCTGACAGAAAAAAAAATATTTTGATATTCTTTCTTCCTACTGTTTTTCCTGGTAGACAATTTATGTTCATTTGTGAAAAGCCTGTTTTCTACCTTGGTGTAACGCTCTTGATTGGTGGAGATGGAGAGGGCTTCTTGCTTATAAATTGTGTCAATGAGGGCGAGACCCTTTGATATGCTGTGTAGATCAGGAATTTTCTTATTACGAAAGAGGGAAAGGGGAAACATGAATGCATGGCTGCATTCAGAAAAGTGACTCTCTGAGTGTGATGCATTATTATAGTCTATGCTCTAGTGTGTTTTCAGAGTTCCTATTTACTTAGAACAATTGCTGAGAAAATGAGATTTTGCTGCTGCAGAGCTCGTGCAATGGTGTAAAGGCAAAAGATGTTTTATTGCAGTGTCAGTAAAACTGCAGACAAGAGCCTTTCCCTATTGGTGTTGAGATGCAAAAGAAAAATTAGTGAAATTTGTTTTCTATTTTTTTTTTATTTCCATTGTCCCAGTAATGAAATAAACTTGGCTGCCTGGAAGGTTCCCGACATTTCTTTTTGAATTTCATCCACAGTGACCAGCTCTGCTGAGGAAGATTGTTACAGGGAGTTGCGTAACAAACTGAGATGCTGTTTTGGAATGTCATTTCTAATGCTACTTACAATTTTGAAGAGGTGCTACCAAGATTGTCTGGCCTGATGGTTTTCATACATTTTTCCCTTTTATAAACTTTATGCAGGCTTTATATATTTTTTTTTAAAAAATTGTATTTTCATACCCAAATAATGGTTTATTTCTACCTTATCAGCTGGTCTAAAGAATATGTAGTCTCTGCTCACAAACCTTGCTTATATTCCTATACTGCCATAGGTACATGAAAAAAATCTTGTAAGAGTTTTTTTTTCAGTTAAAAACTGCTTTGCTCTTCTAGTGTCAAAATTATCAATGGACCATTATTGAAACTGTAAGTGACTTTTTTTTCCTTATTGATTAAAACTGATGTTGAACTTGGTTTTTGTGCATAATCTAGCAAAAAGATTGGTGACTTACAGACTTCATATAGGTTGCTGGTTGAGAGTCTGTCTCCTGTGTTTTGTGAAATTTCAAACTAGATGAACATCCTTGTTTCCTCTGAAAGACATTTCAGACAAGTTTTTTTATGATACAATCTGTTTTATGTGCTGCTCTTTTTATCACTTTTAATAGGTGTGTGTTTATCTGCCTGAACACTAGTAAATGCGTTTGCTTGGCTGAAAGTCTATGACCAAATCTCAGTAAAAGTGTAGTGGTGTTGGGAGGTACCACTTGAATATTTCGTAACACAGATGTCAAAATAAATATAATGATGCCATCCAATATTGTGAGCCTGTTACATATTTGAATGCTTTAGAGAGTTAGGGCAGAGTTATCTGTCTTCTCACTACCCTTTCTTTTCTGAAATGATCTGTGGGGTCCAGGACATGTTTCTGATATACTTCAGCTCATGATGTGGCTGCAATAGATTTGCACCAGTGAGATTCTCCCATATGTCTATAGAGCTGGCCACCCACATCCGACTGTGTGAACAGAACAAGAAATTTTAAGAGAAGCAGAGTACTGCTTTATAAGCAGGGGATCCAAAATCTTGGCTTTCCCAGAAAATGCAGGCTGGGAGGTTATATGATAATAATCCATTACTATGTTAGCGGGTGCTACAGCTCTTCTCTCTCTGTCAATTTAATCTCAAAGACACTGCTGGTGCCAGCAGAAAGAGATTGTTTCAAACCTTCAAAGCAGTGAGTTTCTGGGACACTTTCCTACTCTGTGGGGGAGAAAAAAAGGAACACGCTTTGAGATAGATGTTAATAAATTTAGTAGCAGAAGATGTACAGCAGCAGACTAGACTCAGTAACTCTGGAGGTCGTTTCTAGTGTTGTATTTCTATGGAGACCTTAATCCTCTTCTGTATAAATCAGTCCATACTTGCCACCCTAAGAAGCAGGTTGCACTGCATTATCTCTACATGAGCTCTAAATTTCTTAATCCTCTCCTCAGCCCCATACAGGGAGGGCCATTTGCCTAGTACTTTACTCACTTTTGTGAGCAAATTGGCTGGGAGGAGAAAGGTAAGGAAAGGAACAGGAGGAATCTGATCTGGTCCCGTTTACTTCCCATGACAGCTGGTCAGACTGTTTTGATTTACCATCATGAAATGTTATTTTAAAACCCATCTTTACAGATAAAATGGGTTTTTGCCTACACTTTTTACTACTTAGTAAAATCTGGAATGCTTTTCTTTTTAATGCTGTTGTCCCTTTCTCTCCTTCCCTCTCTCCAGTCCTGAATACCAAAGGGCAAAAACTCCTTTAAACTGAGTCCTTAAACTGCACCTTGCTGACACAAGTAAAGGCTAACTTGATAATTTGTGGATGTTTTGGGAAAAGAATTTGAGAGAAACAGGTAAAGATCTTTCTTCTCAAAACTTGCAGAAACTAAAATCTCATTTATGAGGAGTTACAGAATGTCATTTACTGATACAGGTTGTATCCTTTAGACAATTACCAGCGTTGGCTACACAGAGAGGTAAATGGTATTGTGTAGAAAAGGATTAACTGTTTTTTCTAGAGCAAGAAGACAAAAGGAAGGTGTGAGAATTTAAAGCAGCTTATGATATGGAAATGAGAAGAGTATCCTCTCCATAGACCTTGATCTGTGGGCTAGGGACTGGAGCTTGGAAGCCTTTGCCTGCAGACAGTCTCTTGGGAAAGTCTGAGAGCCTGGATGAAATCTTGATCATACTGAAGTTGGTGAGAAGTTCTGGTGCTGCCATCAATGAGGATAAAATTTTATCCTTTTTATTTTACAGTTGTTTCATGTTCAGAAAGTGCAAGGTATGTACTTTTTACTATGGTTGCACTTGAAAGCAGGCCTAGAGAGTTATATTTATACCTACTGAAAAAAAAAGGTGTACGGTTTCTCAGTTAATATGCCACAGGATTTGTTGATGGGATATGAGCTAAAGGAATAAATTAAGAGACTACTGGCACTGGGATACCACAAATGGAAAAATATGTATAGCTAGGACCAGATGTTAAGTTGAAGCTTCAAAATTAATATTCTGTATGTAGGATGGCTGTGGAAGCTGGAAGACTTAAGAAAAATGCAAACCTTCCAGGGGAGATGAAAAACTCAAGCCTTACCACTGAAAACTGGAAACTCTTCTCTCAGAGAAGGCTTCTTACATGTGAATGGAGATAGCAACATTCTTCTTATCCTTTATTTTCTTTGTTGGTGTCTTCTGGTCAGAGACTATTAGTAATAATGCATTTATATATTCTGTGTTATGATGGTCTGTGTGTGTGAACTTTTAATAGTACCAACAAGAATTCACTGATATTAATGAAGGCAGAATTTCACTTTAGTGTATTTCCCAAAAAAAAATTAAAGTGACTATTTTTAAAGTACAGTAAATTGATTAGATGTTTCTGTATCTTGCTGTTTCATCCAGCACTTTAATGAAATAATAGGGTATTTCTTATCACAGTGCCAAAACCACAGAATTGAGAGAAGTGAATTAGTGTTGTTATGGGAACAAAGGTCCAGCAAACTGCTTCAGTTTAGTTGTTTTGAAACAGAACTGGCTTCTTTCACGGATGCTGCGTGTATGGGAAAGCAGCCTGGCCCCACGATGGCCTGTTGCCTGCAACACAGACTTCTCTAATGACCTTGTGCCTTTGACACACTCTTTTCCATGCTCTTTCAGTTGTTCCTTCTCTAGGAATTCCCTTATTTCCTTTGTTCCTGATTTACCTTTGGTTTCACGTTCGTTCCTGTCTTTTCTTTCTCTAGTATGGCTACCAGCATCTGAGATTTGGTTGAAATGAATGCATGTGCTGTTTGTGTTATCCATGCCTCTCCCTCAAGTGGGCATGCTCAAAGGCACAGAGTGAAAGGAAGCTGGATTTAATATAATTTTTTTTACTTGGGAAAACTTGCATTATTAAAGATAAAAGATGTCCCTTGTACCTGCTTCTGCAGATAGACCTTCATCTTTCCCGTGTTATCAGTTATAGAAGAAAACAAAGTGTTTATTAATACACCAAGACTAATACTTATAAAGACAAACCTGGTGGTGCTCATGGAAAAAAACACAAACCTTATACAACAAACCTTATACAAACTTGTGCCAAGTATATCCTGCCAATTAAGTTCTATTCTGATGATAATTCTCATAACTTAATATCTTTGCCTGAACTGTTTTCTCTGCCCACAGGAAGCACTTCATCTCCTTAGCTTGGTTGTGCTCTTGAATTAATCTATCACATTAAAAGTGCTTGTTTTCTGATTATAACAAAGTTTGAAAGTTGGTATTGTCTTCTCTGTTCCCCATTCACAGCACCTAAATGGAGTATGTCAAAATTGTGTAGCAGTTGGAAGCTCCCAATGGAGAACTCTTTTTTGGAACGGGAAATAGGCCGTTTTTCTTTAGTTGGGACAGCAATGCTCTTTTCCTCAAATGTCAACATCTAATATTGTGCGGAGTCCAAAAATAATGGGGCCACTATACAGTAAATAACTGTGTGATATTACAGTTTTTCAGAGCAAGAATTACTTTGCTTGTGCTTCACTTGGCTTTTGCTTTATGAGACAATAAAGTCCTCTAGCAAATAAATGCCAGGATCTGAGCCCAAGGGAGCGGCGATGCTTCTCAAAAGACTTTTGCAGGGCTTGTTTATTGCCTCTTAAAGTCAAAGCCAAATTAAGTTGTTATAATGTTACATTTTGCATATGAATTATGCCTCCCTTGTCCATCTGCAGTTATGCTTACTTGTTATTGCTTGCATTTCTTTCCCTTCTGTCTGTTCTTTACATTTCTACCTGCAGATGTTGTGCTGGGTGGGACTGCTAGCCCAAAATGTATGTGAAAATGTCACTACTGCTAAGCCTAGGTGTTTACAAATCCAGCATCAAAACTGGAAAATGCAAACAGAAGTCAGTGCATGCTGGATATGTCTTCCGGGATCTGAGCTGTTATGTTATATCTGGGACATGTTAGAGCTTTGTGAGCTTACAAATAGGTTGTGTGGAAAAATAGAAAATTCAATGGAGATTAAAAATCTCAAGTGCCTTTAGGGGCTCAGGCTTCAAATGTGCTGTGAGAGTTTGGAACATTGAACATGTCTTATTCCTTCCTGACAAGAACAAATTTCAGCCATGGATGATTACTAAAATGAATAGTCAGCCTTCCTACAAAGCTGTCTGGAGGGATGCTAGAAACCCAGCTGGTGAAACAGGCCACCCAGGTGAATTCTCCTGTGTGAATCTTGCAAATCCACACAGAGCTCTCTCCCTGTCACTGCCTTCAGAACATTTAACAAATGCAGGAAACAAGAGAAAGACACAATTATTTCAGGTGGTCCATGAATGTGACAAGATGATAGGATAATTAAGGCTGAGAGGGACCTTAGGGAGGTCTTTATCTCATCCTGCTCAAGGCAGGGTCAGATCAGGGTGCTCAGCTGGGTCTTGATTGTCTCCAAGGATGCAGACTGTACAGCCTCATAACTACTTTGAATCTTTCTTCTTTCAGTAGGTGTGCTTTGTCTGCCACCCTCCTGCCATACATCTCTGGAAGAAGTCCTGGCTCTGTCTTCTTGATAACTGCCTCATAGGTATTGAAAGGCTGCTATTAGGAAATGAGATTGAGCTAAGGGAAGTCTAAGCCCACTTCTGTTATTTTTCTTTTTATCGGCGCAGGCTTGTGAAGCTCCACATCTCTGTGTGGGATTAATTTAAGACTACTGAGAATATGCTGTAAGAAATAATTCTTCATTGACACCAGAGGGGGGGAGACAATTTCTTATGTCCTTGATATCATATGAGCCAATTAATGTTTTAGGGAGCGTGACCTGATGGAATGGCATCCTGTGAGGATTAGAATCACTTCATTATCCACCCATGCCAGATTAATCCTAAACTTCTGGTCAATAGTCTGCAATTATGTTAATGCTCTTTATGAAGACTTTATTCTGGAGACTGTTAGGAACTGTGGAATATAGACCTTCATGTTCTATGCTGTTAACCAGCTTGTTGAGAGGAGAAGAAATGCACATGTTTTCGTTCCCTCTGCTACTCAGCTTTCCCTGGTCCACTTCAATCCACCATGCAGTAACAGTTAGGATTCAATGCTGCTTTTTTTTTTTTTTTCAGAGATGATGATATATAGTAAATGTGGAAAAAGTGGGTGATCCACGTGCTATTTTTTGACTATTGCAAGTTGACTGGTTGGTTTGACTGCATTTGAATTGATGTGCTGGTAAAGTAGCAGAGGGCCTTGGTGGCCAGTGAGCTGCCCTGCCTTCTCCAGGTGATAGTATCACCTGAGCCTGATAGAGCCTCGGGTGGAGCAGGTGTATGTGCACTGCTTGATGAGCAATGATAAACTAGCCTATCCTAGTGCTCCTCCATTCCCTTTAAGATCCAACAAGGCTGTATTTGAAAAGGGGCTGAAGGGAGCTCTGCTGGGGCTGTGTAGTTGGTTGGTCTGTAGGGTTGTGCACCTCACAGATGTGTGGACTTTGGACATCTGAAGGCTCAGGCCTTGCTGAGGTACTTTTGGAGAGCCTGAGATGAGATTGAAGGCTGCTGAAATTGAAAGTCTATATTGTGCCTATGAAAAGAGGGACTTTGCTGCTGTAAAGATGGAGGGTGCAGAGCAGGAGCCTCCTGCAACAGCAACTTACAACAAAACTCTCACCAGCTGCAGAAACAGCCTCTAGTGTAGTGCTGGGTAAGTGCCTAAGATGTTGTGTGGCTGCTGAAGAAGCTCAGCAGGATTAAGGGGAACCGAAAATCATATACCTGGGCAGCTTTTTAAAAGTGCCAAAAAGGAAGCCAGTGAAATGGCCACTGGGGATGGAAATTTGATCATGTATGGGAGTCTTAATTGAACTGAAAAGCCTGAGCCCAGTCCCACTAGGGCAATGCAAAAATACTCATTCTATTGAAGATGAGGGGGTCCTAGACTTCTTTCACAAACAGTATTTCTAGTTGTGAAAGCTTAAAAATTCCATCTCAAGTTCTTCTGTGCTATCACACTATGAAAAATATCCTAAATTCTGCAGGTTGAAAAGTCTCAAATTTAATCTAGTGGTTTTTTTTTTTTTTTTTTAGGGGGAGCCTACTTATGATTTTATGAATGCCTGAAATAATCTTTGTATTGTTATTTTTGGCATACTTCCATTTACTGTGGATTAATGTTCAGATTCTCATGTGAATAGCATAAAGTAGTAGCTTCTTTTATTGTAAATGTAATTTGTTATTCTAAATTGACTAGGAATTTAAACCATTCTGTGGCTGTTTTGCAAGAGTGCTATCATTAATTATATTTCAGTTTTCATTCTTATACTGTGTCAATTAGTAGTTTAGCAATGAAAAACCTAATTAATTTGCTACCCCTACAATATGTTGCCTTTCTACTGCAGATCCATGTTTAAATGTTCCTTGGAGATTGGCCTCATCAAAGAGCATAATTAGAGGATAAAGTTTGCAGTATTCTTTCCTGAAAGCAGGCTAGTTTGTATGCTACATAAAATTTGCTTCCCAAGCTTTAAGTATTTTTCTGTAAAGGATCTGCCTTATCAAATTTATTTTTTTTTTTTTTTTTTAAGTAGTTAGAGCTCCTATCCCAGATGAGACTGGCCTGTGTTGAAGTCCCAGCTTTGTCTATGGAGATTCAAATGTATGTTCTGTAACGGCTTGTTTAGAATTGTGTGGGGTGGGCTTTTTTTTTTCCTTCTGCTGAGCCCAAGGCAGAGTTTAAGAACAAATGCAGTTTTATCTCCAGTATTTCAGGGCCTTGCTCTAGTTTTGTAGAGGGCTGTTATTTTTTTAAACAATGGGAGTTAGTGTAAAACACAGAGATCTATTGGTTATGCTTCTCCCATGTGCTTTAATCTTTATCAATCAATGCAAACCCCTTTGTTTAGCCATTGTTCTTACCAATTAAACCTTTCAGTTATTGCAGCTGAATGACTGATCATGATCAAATGCAATGAGGGGAGGCTGTAGCTGGGCTCAGTATGTTAGCACAGCTGCTATTAAATATGTTTAACCTTTAGATGCAGGGGAGTCAGAAATCCATGGCTGATCCCTTTGTTTTCACCTCAGTGAATCCTAAAGATCAGCGTTAGCAGTGAACACATGTTAATCCATTGCTGCCAGCTGGTAAAGCACCCATGAATAATGGGAGATTATAAACAACTCTCCCTTTTCCTGAGAACAGTTATCTATATTCACTTGGAGGCAGTGCCAGTTAAGACTGGCAAAGTTGTCCATTGTAACGAAACTCTTGACCTAGGAAAACTATCCAGAGAGCTGTAGAAAGGTGTCTCTGATAATAAGCAAGTCACTGTAGCTCTCTGCAATTTGTTCATGACTGCTGCAGCTTTGACTTCTCTGTTTTAAATTCATGCAAGTGGCTAAATGGCTGAGAAGATTACCTGGTGTCTGCCTAATGCCCCGTGTGCTTGGTGTTTTGTAGAGCAGGGCTCTAGGAATCGCAATGAATCAGCCTCAGAGGCTGCTCAGCCTTTGATGTCTGTTTAGTTTCTCTCCATCACATTAACACTGTACTGTAATTAGTCATACTGTATGCACACCTATCCAGCTCATGGGAGACTGCCACGCTGTCGCAGGAGATTAGCAGCTGGTTAACAGGCTGTTTATTTAACTAATACATAAATGGGGAAAAAAAGAACCCAGTCTTATAAGGAAGGGGAATTTCAAGTTCCGTGCCTTATTAATATAGTACAATGGTTTGTTGGTAATGACAAAATATGAGTCCAATATGCATGAAAATAATAGGAAATAAAAGCATGTTTTTGTAAAATGTGAACTTTTAAGGCCTGTTAAAAGCTTACCAGAGGAAAGGTAGTGCTTAGTTTAATGTGAGTTAGCCAATAAACTTCTCTAAAGAGCCTGAAAATAGATTTTTTTTAATATCTAAAAATATATAT
>NW_008589644.1:0-15627 GCF_000691845.1 Merops nubicus
AATAAAATAAAATAATTAAAAAAAAAACAACTTTGGGTCCAGTTGTAGCAAGCAGGAGACCAAGATATGCTAATTAACACAGCTGCCATCAAGGATGTAATCTAATTTACATACTTGGTAGTGAATAAATGCTTCCATATGGCAGGGTACCAGTATTTTTCCTTGACAACTTTATCAAAAAGCTAATGAAATTCCCATGCAAAAAAACTTTTTCCAGTTGACTGAAAATAACACACCCAGTAAAGTTAGTGAACGAAATGCATGGAAAAAAGGTCATGTTCTAGAAAAGTAGATACTAGCAAGCTAGGAAAGCAGAGTTTGAAATATTCAGCTTATGGAGTTGTAGGAAAACTCATAAATGCACTACAGTGTTCCCCAACTAACTTTAGCTGTTCCCTCATCTTCATGTCCCAACAAAATCCATGAGACAGTCTTAGCCTGTTCAACCTGTATAGCCACCACTGCCAATTTGAGGCAGATGCTCAAATGCTAGGGTGCCCGGAATGAGCCAGATGCTCAGACGTGGTACTACTGGACTTCCTGATGCATGTAAGCCCACAGATCAATCCCTGCTGTTAGAGTCCTGGACTAGCGCATGATTCACTGTGTGTGGCAGCAGAGCTCTCTGCAGTGCGTGAGTGCATTACAGACTGCCTCAACAGTCTTGTCATCCTGGTGCAGGGAAGCTCTCTTGATCAAATTGGTGACGTCCAAACCTCTTTGTATACCTCCCTCCAGTTCAGCTAGAAGAACCAACGCTGTTGGCCATGGTAGTTGCTGTTGAAGATGGCCTCAGTGATGGCCCACACAATGGACCGCATTGCTTTGAAGTGGCTCAATTTTTTTTCAGACTAAACCAGAGCTCAGTGTTGGAAATGCGTGTCTGATCGATCATAGGCTGGCCACTAAAAGTGGCCACTATGTTATCTCTGGACATCAATGGTCTTAGCTAAATCAACAAGGTAACATAAGAGTAAAGATACTGATTCGGGGGAGCACCTTCACCTTGACATAAGTGCCATGTACATTGGAGCAGAAAGTGATGGTTTGGGAAGATCTAAATTGACCTGGCCATGTGCATTCTCCAGCCTTTCAGACACTTTCATTTGTCCTCCCTTGTACTTCCAGAAAGCAAAACAGAAAACATTAGTGGTATCTTCTATATACATCCACAAAGCAAGTTCTGCCCACATGGACTTTACCAAGAGGGGAAGATGCTGTTCACTGGGGGTTTTTCAACAACCTTTTATTTTGGAACTTTACCTGAAGCAAAGTTGTCTGGGAAATGACTACTTGTTGTGTAATACCCTCCACGTTAGTCCTAAATAAAGAAGTTGCAGATTTGGGGCATGCTTGTCATTAAGTTATTGATATTCTATCTCTGAGTGATCAAGGATATGAACATCACATTCTCATGACCAATACACATGCAAACACAATAATGTATTTGGGCAAACCAAATACAGGTCTAATTGACCTAGCAGATAATAGAGTAAAATGAGCTGGGTTTATCTGTACCCATGTAAGGAGGCACTCAACTGTTCTTAGGCAGATTCTACAAAGTTTCCAAACCAAAATGTTGTGAGAGTATTTATACATGTGCTTAACTTCAGACATTTGTGTTGTCCTACTCAGATTGCATGCTGAAATGCATTGAGGGCACAAAGCACCTACTGGGGATCGGGCTTAGTCCAGTCATCATTCTCCTTTTGTGCTCTTTCTGATCAGAAGTGGAAGAGGCATTTCCACAATTGTCACTGGGCACTTGAGTTAAAGTCTCATTGCACTCTCAGGCAGATGGCCTTACCTCAGCTAAGTTCTGTCTGCTTTTCTCAGAAAAATATTTGTAGTCAAAGCATAAGAACAGAAACAGACTTATTCATAATGAAAAATCAAGATAAAAATGCAGTGCTGAAACTCAGAGAAAATGAAAAATTGATTTATACTTATAAATTTTATGCAACAGGACCATGATTGGAGACTTGATTTGCAGCTTTGCTTGTAGATTCCACCTTCAATAGTCTTTTCAAAAATCTCTTTTGTTGAAGTAGTTGAAATTTCATTACAAGCCTTATTCCAGCCAAGTAAAATTTTTGTGTCCTTTTTTGATCTGGTTGGTTATCGTAATCAGTGTTTTATAGTTATTGTGTAAATTGTTTTGTTTGTGAATATTCCAGAAAGTAGCTCAAAATGTTAATTGAAAAACAAAATTTGCACTGGAAGATCCAGATTTGTGATGTAGTACTAACCTTCATGAAATCTAATTATCAATGTTTCATTTTTAGAAGACTGGAAGGTTTTACTTCAACAAGGGCCAAGCCCTTTATTTTGACTTTTAACTATTACCTTATTTAGTACCTTTTATTTAATTAGTTCAGTGACAAAAATAAGGAAGTTGAAGCTAAGCAACCCACCTTTTTTAGGCTGTTTCACTTCAGAGGGAACATCTTGATGTTTTCCAAAGCAGTTATAATTTCTCTCCTGAGATCCTAATAGCAGGGGAACCTCCTCTTTCTTGTGGGTCTATACCACTGCCCTAATAGGCAGCTCGTGTGGTTAATGAGTAGTTGTGTTTGTCTGGTGTGGAGGCTAAAAATACTCTGGGACTCCAATAGCGTCCTCCTTCTTCCTCACTTAATAGGATTTGGCCCTCCCCCTGTAAAGGAGACTCACCACACATATTCCATCCTGGATTCCTCTAGACTCCTAGAATACATTTCCTTCAAGTTTGCTAATTCATTCAGTGACCACAGGACGGAGCATAAAGCAGTGTGAGTGTCACCATCCTCCTCATTTGTGGTCTCAGTTTTGATCAGTGGCTGTGTAGATGTGGGTTCTGGGGTAATATTAGAATAAAATTTTGGTTTAATCTACCTTTTTCTCACAAAGGCCAAACTGAGGATGAAAACAAGTTATGGAATGTTACTCTTTATGAAGATGAAATTCTGAAACTGGATTTTCTCTAAGTATCTTCCAGTGTGTCAGAACTGGAGCAGCAAAATTACAATCTGTAGTAGCTGGCATCAATACAATCTGACTTCCCCCTGACCAATGCAGGGCTTTTATTACTTGGTATTGATACAGACATCAGCTTCCTGTCACATTTGAAAGCTGGGGAGCTGGGAATGCACCCTGTCACCAGACCCCTTTGATAGTGGTGCCACCCACTCATGAGTAACACCCATCCCTTCTGCCAGATGGGTGATGTACCTGGGGGGATTACCCTACCCTGGCTAAGCCAGGTGGAAAGTGAGGCCAGCTGAGCTTATCAACTCTGATCCTCCTTGGGGTCTTAAACAGAAATTGCTCTACAGGCAGAAGACCCTGAGATAGCTGCTATGGAGAGCTTTTGGCTCTGCTCCATGGACTCATCTTTAAGATTTCTGCTGAAATAAATCATTTGGGATGTATCTGTGTGTGCTTGAAATGTGGATATGTACTAGCAAGGTAATGGTTGCCATTGCAAGCTGCTGCAAAGCTTCTGAAAGGGTTTTCTGTCTCAGGTGATGTGGACAGATATTTTTGGTGTCTGTCAATGTTGTCTCCTGTTTCTCCCATTCCTCCTGTTCCCAGCTGTCGAGGCAAGGCTACAGTCATGATGGACACTGGGGTGGCTGACTGCCTTCTGCCTGTGCACATGAACCCAGTAGCCAATGCTGGGACCTTTAGCAGGTCAAAGGCTTTTTCCTGCTACATGGCAATGTCACTAAAGGTCATCTCCTCCTCGTTGCTAACACTGGCCAAGAAAAATCTAAACTAAGCTTGGGAAAGTTGGAGATGGAAATGCCATGCAAAATCCTGAGACCAGGAGGAGGCTGCACTTGTGTCTCCATCTTTCACCAGAGGTCAATATTCACTCCAATAAAGGCAGCTTCTCCTCTGCAGTCAACGTTAGCTCCCTCGAACCAGAGCTGAAGAAGCATCATCTGGGCCAGTACAGCCCTTATTTCTTTCATATCCCCCTTGTCAACAGTTTGAAAGTGAGATGGCTAATTTTGTGCCTGACAAGAAAGGACGGATCATTTTCTCAGATGCTGCAATCAGCATAGTCAGTGCTGGTACACTCTCTGAGGGAGTCCCCAAACTACAGGTTACTGGCAGGCAGACAAACGCTCGCTGACAGCCATTTGTGACCAACTATGAAACACCATCTGCTGTAGTTGGAGGGAAGGAACATATCCAGCAAGTGATACCACTGTGAGAAATGATTTTGTGTGTTGACACACAGCAGTCTTTAGATAGCCCCAAAGAATAAGCCTACTTTGTTTTTCCAAATTTGTGTATGGGGGAAGGAAACATTTTCTCTTGTTGGGGATCTGTGGGTGAGATTTCCTGGGTCTATTTGTATTGGAGCCAAAAAAAAAAGAAAGGGTTTGATATGTCTGTATTAACAGGTGTACTAAATACAACCATGAACTGAGCCAAATATGTCTTTAGCAATGTCATGTTAGGGGGGATGAAGCACTATCTGATGGTTAAAGCACCCGCTGGAGTGTGAATCTGCCACTGATATGCTTGTGACATTGGGCAAGTCTTGTCCCTCCTTTTTTGGAGTGGCCCTCCATTTTGAGGAACAGCAATAACATTTTTCTCCAGGATAGTGCTGCAAGGAATACATAGTATTTGTTCAGCCCTTTGAAATCCTTGTTGAAAGGGGATAAATATTTTTAATTAAAGTTCAGAGAATCGTGGCTGGTTTAGATGCCATTAAGCAGACAATCACAAACCCTTGATCTTTAGCATGTGGTAAAAAAAAAAAAAAAAAGCCAACATTTTCATGCTCACAGAGACATTACTGAAACATTAAGGTCATTTAAGTGACTGAAGAGCAAAAGAAAGTGCCCAAGTGTAACCAAAATGCTGTACCAAAAGCAAAAGGCTTGCCTTTGTAACCAACACAGTTCGCAAAAGTTTCAGGAAAAGGAATGCTCAGCTCCCTCACAGGCGAAGGAATCTTACTTGCTCATTAACGTAAATAAGGCATGGAGCCAAAGGCATATGCCAACTCTTCCCTCTCTGGTCAGAGAATGAGGCTTTCATTTTTTAAGAGTCTTAATAGTTCTGTGTCTCATGATTAAGTAATGAGGACTGGCATCCAAAGTATATGAAGTTCAGCTGATCTTGCACTATCCTTGTAGGCCCTGGCAGGCTATAAACCAAAATGTTTTCTAGCAAAATATGCAAATGAAAAATAAATAAAAGATACATCTTAAACTGCAGTTCAGTCTTAAAGCAGAGGAATATCAAATTATGATGGCAAATCATCAGCTTAATTCTTTGAATTCTAACAAACTTTTTAAACATTGTTACATATGTAGATGCATTTGTATTTTATATGTGGCTTTGTAGGTATGTATACACACACAGATGGATGTATATGTTTCACATCTCTTCTTTCTGATCCAGCCTGCAGTTCTGTGGGATTGCAGTGATGTTTGCCATCAGAGACTTGTGAGGATCAGATATTGTTCTGCTGCAGGAAGCCTTTCTGGAGGCTAACATAGGATGTCTGGATTCTGTCTCTTTACGCCCATGTATATCACATAATATTTGCTACAGGAAGGCCCAGTCCAGAACATGTTGAAGTCAGAAACATGTGGCTATTTGTGGTGTCACTCAAACAGGGGCAGAAGGGATTGAGCTCCCCTCTGTCCCCAGGCTGGACCCCAGAGGTGGCCTGTGGAAGCCCAAATCATGCACGTTCCCATGGCGATAGGAAGAGGGACGAAGGGAAGGGGGGTGTAGTGGGTGCTGTGGAGGGGAATGAAACCCACCTCCTGCATGCAGTGGGCAACATGGTGGGAGCCCAGCCAGCCAGTGACAGGGGACAGAGAGAAGGGTACACAAGGGCTCACAGGAAGCCTTATTTATGATTTAAATATGCTGTCACTTGTGCCCATGCGATATGAAAACCAAATCTAAACATTTGTCTGTAGAATCAGGTGATGGCTGGCCCTCTGCTGTCTCAAGGGGGGCAGGAAAATGGTCCATGCACCTGCCACCTAATTCAGTTTAAAACCTGACACATTTACCAAGAGTGGGCTGGCATAATGAACTTCATTCATGCTGTCAGTGAAGTCAATAACTTATCCCCAACTGCTTTTGTCTCCCTGGCGGCAGTGCCTCTGATCGGGCTGAGGTACTTATTCAAGTAAAATTTATTTTCAATTGCAGGCCATAATACTACTGGCACAAGCCTTGCTTTGACAGAAGCTTTTGCTCAAGGCTAAACTATTGTTAAAGTTTGTGCCCATTGTCTGGGGTCTTTGATCTGTCAAAGCTGCTTAACAAGCTGGTTAAAAACTGTTGCAGATAACAGGTGTGTCCTTTGAGGATGCAGGGCCATTTTTCAACTTCTTTTAAAGACTAGTCCAGTAGCTGACTAAAATTTACATGCTGGTTGGTGGTGATATATGTAAAGCACTTTTAAAGCAAGAAATTCGATTTAGGGGTTTATTTCCCTGAACTTCCTTGTGGTTTGTTGTTGGTTTTGTTTTGTTTTGTGGTTTGCTGGGGATTTTTTCTCTGAGGGATTAAAAAGATTTATGAGGTGTTTCTCTGGGGCCTTGGAAGTTGACTGAGATGCTACATCTACCTGCAACATTGCAATGGCACCAGGTTACAGTAAAGCAGTGGCTGGAGCTGTAAGCACCAGTGAACATGGCAAGGGGAAAGATTGTGATGGAGAGGGCCAAAAGCAGGGGGCTATGTGGAATAGGCTTTGTAGAGGCATACTTGGGATGGAGGGATGCAGATTGTGACAACACCACAGCCCACATCTCCCCCACCTGGAGCGTCCCCTGGGATGACTGTGCCTGCCCCAAGCATGCCCTGGTATGACAATGAGACACAGGCCCTGCCCTCCTCCTCCAGCCCTCCAGCTGAGTCATGGATCTGGTACTGGCTCTGAGAGCCTGCAGCATAGTTAGCATCTACAGGACCTGCTCTTGCTACCCAATTCCTGGGAGAAGGTCCTCATCGTACCTAGGGTCCCCACTGTATAACCCAGGCTATTCATGCATGGCCAATGGCCTGAACAAAATTTCCTTTCAATGGTCCATATGTCAGCTATATTCTTCAGGATGTGTGAAAAATAGTTCCTCCCCTTCACATATGTTTTAAAACACTGCTGAGGTCCTGAGGGATTTAACTAGTTTTAACCCCACCTATTTTTTTTTTTTTCCTTGAAAATCCCCATCAAAAACAGACAAGTGTTGACCACAGTCATGCTGAAACACATGGAGCTGGCCTAGTGGCTTAGGGAAAGGGGGGAGGGAAACACTGTATGTGCACTATGAGTGTGTGGAACAAAGGAAGGATGAGCGTTTTCAGGGGTGTTTTTCCCTCCCTCTTCAGATCAATGCCACCTATTTGTGGAGCTGCTGCTACTGGGATTTTGGTCCACACCACCGATTTCTGTGTCTTTCCAAGTACCAACTGATCAGACAAACTGGGTAGCCAATCACTCATAACTTCCAAATTTGTATGTATCTGCAAAGCCTCACCAAAAGTCAAGGACTGCATTGGTGTCAGCAGTGCAATTAGAGGTGCCTTGGTTACACACCTGCCCAGAGTGCTGACTGCAGGTTGCTGCACAGGTACCCCAACTTCCAGCACAGATGTACAGAGGGTGCAGAGCCCTTGGAAGGTTCACTTGCAGCTGTGGCCAGGCAGCTTTGGTTATACAATGTGTCAAGCACCACTATAGGGTCAGTCACAGTGGTCCCCAGTATTGGTGGGTTCAAGAGTCTCCACAGGAGTGGGCTGAAGAGGGGCAGACAGCATCCAGACAGGCAGCTCTGCACCTGGGGCTGGGAGAACATGAATAAAACGGGGGTGTTTAGGAAACACCTGCCCATCTTTGTCCTGCAGAAATAAGCACCTCAGCCAGTGACTGCAAGGCTATCTTCAATAAGAAAAAGAGCTGGAAGTTCCCCTTAGACAGCAGAAAAAGTCTGACACTTGTTTTCAACCTTCCGCTGAGCTGAGCCCAGCAGCTCCCCTTGCTGGAGAAGCTTGCATGCCTTGAGAGACAAGCATGACAAAATGAAATAACTTTGCTTAAAAAGTGATCCTGCTTGCTAGGCATATTTTCCTCAAACATTCCCATCTGTACTGAAAATCTGTCATCAGCTTGTTAGTTCAAGGCAGTCGGATAATAAAACAAGCACTTTGTCAAATGTAGTTGTTTTGTGAACATCCCTGAACCAAATCAGGAACGTAAGTGAAAAACAAAGCTTTTTCTAATACCACTCAGCTATGCCCACCATTAGGATCATTACAACTGTTCAAAGATTACTTCGGCATGCATCTGTGCCATCAATTCACTCCAGAGTGATGTTTAGAGAAATTGATTTTCAACATTCAGATGTAGCCAGAGAGATGTGAGATCAAGGACAAATCCCTGTTGCAAGGCTGCAGCTCTACTACTGGCCTTTGAGCGAAGCCATTGGTGACTTCACTGGATGCAGCACCAGCTCACTATATCACCTACAACATGTTTTCAGCACCTCGGTGACCTACTACATGTCTAAGGGCAGGTTAATTGTTGCAATGAAGGTAAAGACCTGTTATTGTCTAGACACATTAAAACAGGTTTTCATCTTCTCTGTGATGTAGATTAAAAAATATTTGCTTCTCTGTTGGCAGAGGAGGACAAAATACTTCTTGCTCAGCTGAAGGGGATGCAGAGAAATCTACTATTCTCACTTCTCAGCATTTTCCTGGTATAAATTACTAAATGTGGTTGGTTTTTAAGCTGATTTTCCATTACCTATTACAGTAAGTATGATATCTTTGATGCTGCATTGAAGCATAGAATAAGGGCCTAAATTAGGGTCTCACCAGTCACAGAAGAGTCTCACATCTGTAAACAGGGGGAACTGAATAATAGCAAACACTCTGGGGGAAAATATAAAAATTATATATAAAGTAGCCCAAGGACTCTAAACAACTTGAACATTACGAATTCCTTTAATATTACCATATAACTGTGACCTGCAAAGTAAAATTAAAAAATGCCGTGAAGTGGCGGATGTCCAGTAAGGCCACCAGACTATTACAGGAGGGTATCTGTAGCTATTATTTGTCACTAGCTGTTATTTATATTGCACATGATTCAACAGATGGTCAGGCAGATGCAATGGCAAGGTGAGACAACCACAGCAGTGAAGGCTGGAATAGAAGATGCTGCAGCTGAAGGAAGAGGGCTGCACATGGAGAGAGATGGATGGAGCCAGCGGCTGGGTGAGGGAATGGGCAGGAGATGTTCAAGAGACTGAGCCTGACAAATCCAACAAAAGGGTCAGCCAGTGACTGGCTCTGCAAGAAGTGGGATATGCTGGGATTTTCATGGGGTCAGGCCAGGTAAAGGAGCCCATCCCCTTCTCCTGGAAATATGAATAAGAGAAAAGGAACTGAAATGTTGATATTGGATTTACAGGGCAACTGTCCTGCTGTATTGCTTGGGAACAAAGCTAACCCCAAAAATCTCAGGTAAAATCCACATGGGCAGATGTAAAGAAGCAATCAGTGCTGATCTGACTCAGGATATTAACACTGGCTTTGCCTGTAGGCTGGATTTTGGGCAGAAAGCTTGGACACAAAGACACTGCAAAGAAGTGCTGTGATTCAAAAGCATGGATGGAGAACTGCCAAGATTCATAAAATGCACCAGTGTGTGGAAAAAAACATTGCAACTTTTTTGGGAAATACAATAAAGAAGGGGAAAATAAAGTTTTCTCTTTGGACCATAGTGTTGTGTTGATCACTTCAGATATGCTGAAACAAGTGAAGGATGGGGACCTAAGCACAATTTGTCTGGTCTCAGAAGGTGGAAAAAAGAGGGGACTGGTCTCAGGGGAAAGCCCTAAAATTCATATTCAGCCTGTGACTGGAGCAACTTCTGTGAACTATATGACCCTAAAAAAAGGGAAAGCAGAAGGCAAAAGCCCTGTGCTTACCCTAACTACTTACAAATTTGGGGGTGGAAAAAGCACAAGAGGTAGTATCATGGGTTCAGTTTTCTTGATGCAGATATGATGATTGGCATGGAAGGTCTGTCTCTGTCCACCTGATGAATTCTGATACTAAAGGACTACTTTAAGTCTATGTGTCAGATCTATGCACTGAAAAAGTGTAGATTGTGGGACCTCACCACCTTGGGCATCTTTTGTCCCCTGTTGGCATAAAACCTCTGGAAGATGTACGAAGGGTTTCTTGCACATGGCACAAAAACAGGAATAGATGATCTTTACAGTGTCGTGGTTCAATAGACCAATCTTGCACAACTAGGTGAAGCTAAAGAGAGAAAGCCAAAGAGTAATGGAAACAAATCAACTGATGGGAGATTTCGATCAGTTAATAATTCTGATAGTTGTCTCACTTCACAGAGGAAATGTATTTTTCTAGTGATCTGGAGAGAAAGACAGAAAGAGATGGCAACAAGGGCAGGAGATTGGTGTAAAAGAGAAAGACTCTGAGACTACATCTATACAAAACATGTCTGTGACCGTTACCTAGCTCTGAAGCCAACTGGCAAAGACTGGTGTGTGTCCACATTGTTAAAATTCTTGCTTTCCAGGCAGTGTGGCTGAATACAAATTGCCTGCTGGGATTGGCCTTTGGCCTGTGCTATCCCCAAAACATGCCTGGGAAATGTTCAGCAGAAAGCGAGCTGTCTGGTGCCAAACCTTGCCAGGAACCATTGTAACAATTTGACTCTATACATAACTGAGCTCCAGTGCCTGAGAACATTATGTGCCACTGATTAATTTACTAGGAGAGATGAAGTCCATGATTCTAGCTTGGAATGGTAATCTTGATCATTTTAGGGCACCCTGAGAAATGGAAAACCCTAGAGCAGCCAACAGACACAAAAGAGTGATGATGCAATGGAGGCAGGCATGATTCAGCCTACAGTTGCACTGATGTGCTCCACCAGTCACAGTAAAGAATATCTGAGTTTTGACACATAAAATCAATCTCCTTACTTTAGCTAACATCTTCTTGAAAAGCTGCACCTGGAAAGCCCAAAAGGCTGGAGGTGAGGGAAGGGTATAACTAAGCTACTGATGATTCACCATTGAACCCCCAGATCTATTAAAGCATGGCCAAAGGCCTGATGGTCCTATTTTAGTGAAGAGGTAGGAGATGAAGATTATGTTCAAGAGCATTACCCAAGCAACAAGGACTGAGCCTACTCAAACTAAGGTCATGATAAGAGAAAAGAAATTTCGATAGGGACACAACTGCAGCCAGATGTGTATCACTGAGGAGGATTTGGATTATCACTCTCATACAGTGTAAAAGGGCTTGTAACAGCAATAAATGAGACTTGATAAGTAAAACCCAGTTAAAGTGTTTGTTGCAGACTCCTCAATTAAGTTATGCAAAATGATGCTTGACCTTCTAGTGTCAGCCAAGTGACATCAAGTCCAGAGCATGATGTATCATCTGGTTTACACTACAGTTTGGCTCAGAAAGATGTATTATCCATTAAAGGTGATTGGCAAATCATTCCCGTGACATTTCATGAATGAATAAGAATGTGCAGAAGTATCATGATACAATAGGCACATGCTGTGGGTTCTGAAAAAGTGGATGCCACAAGTCATATGTATGAGAAATTGTGGGTATCTGATGAAAACTGAAAGCCCTGAAATCTCAAGAGATCATGGTCGCAGCAGTCATTTTGGGAAAGACACTGAGGGAACGAGAGCAAGGGAAGGCAGCACACACCAGGCTCATGGTGGGCATGTGCATTTCCACCTCTGGAAACTGGTCTGCAGACCACTCCTGCAGAGCAGACGGGACACAGCTAGACTGTCCATGGGGACCAAATGGCTACTTCATGATAACTGCTCCATGATATTCCCGGAGCGGATGTGCAAAGGCAGTGTGGATGTTTCAAGATTTTAGTGACAGAGGTCTGGGATTACCACATCTATCTCCCATGGAAACGAAGCCTTCAGACCCATCTGGTTTTGGTCCTTTACCAATTTCTGTGACTCAGAGGTAATCAGGCAGCAGTAAGGATCTGGGCCTTTGCACGGAAATCACACAAGGCTTCCATGGTTTCTAGCTCTGAAAGGTCTGTTTCTGATTAATCTGTAGCCCATTACAAGTATTCACACTTAGGTGCTATGGAGTGGTGGTTCAAACTCAATTCTCAGTGTGCTCAAGCAAACCATTGTCACACCAATGATCACCACAGTTGTGGCTAATTTCTGTTGCTGACACTTGCAGCTTTGGGAGGAAAGCCAAGTACTGGAGCAGTACTTGAAGAAGCTCTCCCAGTAGATGTTTCAAGTTGCTTTTCTCCTGGTGCCTGAAAACTCGCTATGCAAAGTTCTGGCAACACAGGCCATAAAATGAACCATGGCAAATTCCTCCACAAAGTGTGAGGTAGGGGAGCAGAAGAGAGGAACTTCATTTTCAGTTGTCTACTTCCTACATGACACTTGACAGATCTTTGTTTATCATCTAAAATAAAAAGTCTGGAAACAGAATGTTTTATGCAGTCACTTTATTGCTCTTCCTCTGACCCCGTGGACAAGGACTTGTGACTCCCTCAGGCCAAAGGTCAGATTTTGTAAAAATAAGTTTTTAATAGTTGTGAAATGTTTCTTTGTTTTTTTAAAAAACACAGATGAAATCAGGTTTTTCAGTCACCTAATAGTTTGCAGCTGAAACATGGCAAAGTAGCACCTGCTGCATGACAATTTGAGACACTGGGTAGATGATGAAAATAAAAGAGGACTATCCAAAAGAAAAACAAACAAACAAACAAAACCAACCAAACAAAAACAAACAAAAAAACCCAACACAAATTAAAACCCCACCCAAAACCAAAACCAAACAACAAAAAGTAAGTTTGCAGAAAGGCCATTTACTGTTGTGAAAAAATAGTATCACTTTTTTATAACACAAACATCAACTTTCCTTTTGTGAATAACTTGTAAAAGGATTCTTCTGGTGGTGTGACTAAAACCCCACTGCATCCTCATGGCCATCCCTGACATGGGACAGGGTTCCCTAGAAGTGACGTATGCAGAAGCACTGGCCCCTTCCCTGCCCTGTTCTGGGCTTGACTGGTCTGCATTTAAAGCTGCCTTTGAAGACATTGCATGGGGTGTAGAAATAAAAGGAACCTCCTTTTGAAGAACTACTTGTCCTTTATTAAAACTGAATATCTGTGTGTAATATTCATGAAACCCTATGAGCTAGTATTTAAGCACTAATGAACCTTCTTTTCTTCTAGTGGTATAGATGGCAACTGAGGGGAATATAATAATGCTGGCTGCTGCTCTTGTTGCTAGCTGCTGTAACCAGGAGCTTTTGTGGTTTGACTCTGATGTGCCATTATCTCTGACTTAAAAATTAAGTCTTGTCTGCTTTTACTAGCTTGCAAGGCATTAGGACCAGGTCCTGTGCAAATCTCTTTTATCATGAACCCTCTACATGTTTTACAAGGAATCAATTAGGTTTTGTTTTGCAGGTCTGCACAAATCATTTTCATCATAAATACTAAAATTACTGCATTGCTTGTAGCTTTTCTCTGGCCCATCTGGCAGGGCCTGATGCTGTTCTGACAGGTAACTTTCAAGAGGTATGTGTCAACAGCAACAACACTTTGGGGGAAAACAAACATTAAAAGATTGAATTAAGCTATTGATCTGTGATCTTCTGCCAGGGCTATATAAAACCTCATCCCAAACTCGCAGCAGCTCCAAGAGACTTGTGGAAGTTGGGTATAGATTTTGGGCGCACAAATCTGAACTGGCTATACGATTTTTTAAGGAGTTTTGCCCTTCAGCCAGATTTTACTGTCCTGCAGCTGCACTGTCCTTACACAGGTGTTTACTTCAACATAATATCAAGGAAAATGGTTTTGTTTCAACTTCAGGAAAGGGAAATGGAGGTCAGGAGAAGGAAGACTGGTTGGGGTAAGCAGGCTACAGGCACTTCCATTCACTCTTGTGCTGTCTTCAGTTCAGTGCTTCCTACTCAGCAGTTGCTGAATGCACAAAAGGGAGCACATCTACAGCCATAGCAGTATAAAACACTGTATCACCCCCCTGATGTGGTGTAAGGTTAGTTATCCCACTTTGTTTTAGTTTTTGAGCCTAAAACCTTCCATGGTTCTAATCAACCCAACTGAAAGATCAGAGAACACAAAATGATCAACAATTAAGGCTCAATTCAGCCACCTAAAAATAAGTATTTGCTGCCATTGAGATGCCCTAGGATACCTCACCTGGCCTATCCCACTAGTTCAGAAGGATATGAGTGTTCAGATTTTTTGGCAGCATATTATGCATATCTCAGGGCATTTCTAGTGGCACTAAATGCAAAACAACAAAATCAAATCCTTAGATTTTACAGAAGTCCAGTGAAAGATGTATGCTTCCATTTTAGTATTTAGCTTATATTTAGTTTCTAGTTCAATGTTTCCATTTCAGAGCTCAGAACGAACAGGTTTGCGTGCCCATGGAGTGCTCATTTTCCCCAGCAACTTCACTGCATCTAGTAAAGGATTATACTCCCCAACTTTCTCCCTCAATAGCAGCACGATTTCATCTCTTGACAGATTTTTCCAGCTCAAACCCATGACTACCTGCTTCAGCAGAAAGCAAAATGAGGTTGCAAAGAATAAGAAAAAAACCGAAAACAAACATTTGGATAGGAGCAAGTGAGGAAATACAAAAGAAAGTTGAAGGGAAGCAAAGCAGGACACATGAGTTTTAGGAGGCATGAATCCATGATAAACCCCTTATTAGTTTTGCTCAGAGTAGGGTCCCGGAGGGACAGTTGCGCTGAGCAGACAGGGATGGGTGCCACCTGGTAGCCCCAGGTCCAAACCCAGGGGAAGGGGTAGCAGCCCATTTTAAAAATTACTTCTTTTTTTTTTTTTTTTTTCCTCTTTTTTTTCCCCCTCTCTGCGGCTTTAAAGAAAAACGATTTGCTCATTTGGTAATAACTGATGGGGACCGTGAATCACCGAGCTAGCCCCCAGCCTAGTGTTTATCTCCTCACCAATAAATCTCTAAACTGAAGCAATGAAGCTAAGTACCGCTGCTGTTTCTGCGTTTTATTTCCATATTAATCAAAACACAAGCCCATCCTCATCTCCTCCCCGGCCCCGTGTAGCTGGCGAAGAGGAGCCCTGTGAGGGGTTCGCGTGGGTCGGACAGGTCAGATGGGGAGTCCGGTGGGGTGGGAACGGAGGGCAAAAAAGAAACCCGACAGCTGAGGCAATAAAATCTAATGCCCAGGGCCTGGGGGATTGGTGTTAAGTTTGTGGCGGGGTCCTCGCCCTTCCCCAGAGGGAGCTTGGAAGCCCTGGGAAGGGTGGGGGAGCTGCTTCCCTGTGGGACTGAGTGCAGCATTCCCCATCCCCATAGCCCGGCCATGCCGGGACCTGGCGGAAAGCAAGCAGATGCACAGACGAAAACGGACGGGGTCTATCCACCTTGGATATCTTTCGGTTTACTTTTTTATTTATATTCACATGTGTGTGTACACGTGTGTATTAGATATATGTGCACCCAGACGTTATTTAATTTTATGTTCAAAAAATAAACGAATTTCCTGAGAGAGCCAGGCAGAAGCAGTCTATGCCAGCAG